>NC_137466.1:67666724-67809668 GCF_964235325.1 Thermobia domestica
GGGCATATAGTTTGTAATGAACATTATCATGCTTGCGGATTTTCCTGAGGTTCTCCCGCTTCGTCATAGTATCTATCTTCTCATAATCATTCTTGTGTTAGTGGGTTTTCTCTAGCTTCTCTCGCTTCGTCATAGCATCTATTCTGTCCTAGGAATACACTTTTCATTAATCATTCTTTTTTTTTCCATCGAAAAGGCTTTATACGTCTGTCGTTAAATCAAAGATTTCCTTTTTATATCGACTTGTGGCACACTTAATGGACAATTATAAAGATTTCGTGTGAACCGCTGAAATACACGAAGTAGAAACATTTACCTTACAAAAGAACAATGAAAAACTGCTGGTAATCTTTGAAATGTGAGAATGAAGAAGAATGAAGAAACTTGCAACTGAGTGAAACGAGAAACAAACACATTAAAAAATGTAGAAAAATACTGGATATAATTTGGTTTTTCGTCTTCAATTATAAATTTGCAAAATTAATTTACTTTACTTTCATTTAAAGAAAAAAAAAAAAGATGTCGATTCACTACATACAAGGTGTGTTTGTTTCTTTCTGAGACGGTTTTCGCAACGCCACTGAAATGACTACATACCATACTCTCTCTTTCTTTGTCTTTTTCTTTCTTTCTTTTTTTTAAACCTTTAATGTAATTATTGTTTGTGGACATTATGTTAAATGAATTGCCATTTCGCTCATAATCTTTCTCCAGCAATCCTTATTTCACCAAACCCGCCACACACGGCGCTTCTTTAACGTCTGTTGATTCATGGTCGACTACATAATATTATATGCCTGCTTTACTACGTACAAGCTGCGTGTCTTCAAGGAAAGTTACTAATTCTTGGAAAACCAGTGCCCTGAAAAACGTAGCGGAAGGGGGCGTCACTTTAGCGTTTCATGGACTTCTTCCAACATAAAGAGGCCGTACCTGGGGTAGGTGAAAGCCTCAGACCAGGTGAGTTCTTAGATAGGGAGGTACTGTACGTGTAAATATCTACTGATTTACAAAGCTCACTTTAGTTTATATGCAATATGATCCTAAATACTGTCTGCGGTACCTCAGACAGTGTGAAATGGAAAAATGAAAACGATTCCTTTATCCAAGTTTGAGAGAACTCTATATGTGAATGTTCACAAGTAACTTTAGGGAGAAAATAATATATAAAATAAAAATACTCGGGGAGATAAAATATAGTATAAATGCCTTCAACTTAACTAAAGTTTAGTTTTACATTCTTGGAATTCTGATTATTTTATTTAATTACGTACTTCTCCAAATTTGTATAGAACAGAAATGTCGCCCTGCCCTCGGGATCAATCGCTTCGAATTCAACACTCTAACGCGAGCTCGTGTGAGCACGAGCCTTATAAAGTACATTGCTAGCCAGAATCATAGTCTGAACAATCACAAGACCCAATTGCGTTAGTGAGAGCGAGCACGAGAAATTGTAAGGCTCTTTGAATATAGTGAGCCTGTGCTCTTAATGAGGACGAGTCTTAGATAGCGTGAACTTTATTAGGGTTAATTAGGTGAATCTCATTGAGCGAGGTAACATAAACTTCGTTACAATTATTGAGAACATGTCTCATCGAGAATAGTGAGTCTCATTCCCACCGAATTTCAGTCTAAGATACCGTAAGCTTCATTAAGATTAATGAGAACGAATCTCGTTAAGAATAGCGAGCCTAATCTCTAGCGATTGTGAACCAGAAATAGCGTAAGCTTCGTTGAGGTTAATGAAAACGATTCTCATTAAGAATAGCGAGCCTACTATCCATTTCATAAAGATAGGCCCCTGACTTCGCGGTGCTGCCGTGACGTCCAGTCAAAACTTATATTGCATTGTCGTACCTCGTTGGAATTGCTGGAATGTTGTCTTTTCAATACTTAAGACATAAAATTTTTCTTTGTACTATGTAGTGAGAAAAAAAATAAAAATTAATGAAAAAGTGCATATTTTTTCGTACTTTTTTGGTAGATCAATGTTTATAGGACTATATCTCAGAAAAGAGATCACGTGAAATAATTTCCTGTGTACAATAAGTAGATGCATCCATTAACTATAAGTTGTGAAAAGTTCAATTTTCATCACTTGATATCTTTTGTGTAATTAAAACAAATGTACGACGCTCTTATCTCCTTTCCCATGGTAGGTAGAGAAACGTACAAAACACTGTTCGAAAATTTGGAAGTCTAGTGTTCTAAATATTTGGAACTATTAACAAAAAGGGTTTAGTTGGTAGAGTATTTATTTTTTAAAAAGAATATTTACTTCAACATATTCTCTGCGTTAAGCGATGAGCCATGTTGCCGCCCAACCTTTAAATTCCCCGCGCTTATATGAAGAAACAGCATACAGTAAGTGGAAGTGCGGCAACGCTGTCCTGCAGTGTTGTCGCGTTCAGGAAGCTTGTAGCGCGAAGCCTACTTCATAAGAATGTAATAGGAAAAAGTATTTATTATAATCTTTCACATCATCATAAAAATAATAATGCATGTACACTCATGTCCAAAATTATTGTTGCATGTCTATAAATATGTTATTGTAGGAATATAAATTTCTAACGAATTCGCCTGGTATTTCTTATAATGTTAGTATGTGTATAATCGGCAAAGACATGTAGGCTATATGGCAAATTTCATGTCAAAAGAGCAGTAAATAAGAACAATAAAACAAAAATAAAATTTTCTTATCCATTTAGCAACATTTTGTTTTACTCATGCTAATTTTCGTATTCTTTTCCTATGAAATTTACTACAAATATACATTTCCCGACTCTACATATAGTATCAGTATTAAATGTACCCTGCAAAATCATTATCAAATTATATTCTTCCAAGAAGACAGTTACAGACATGCGACAATAATTTTGGACATGAGTGTACACATCTCAATGTAATCGAAATAAAACGATGAAGTAACACATCCAAAAACTCATCTCTTAATCTATTTACTTCATTCACTTTCGTCATGGCTTTGTTGACTCATCGCTGCTCCTGCTATCTTCCTGAATACTTATTAACAATGGCTCAATTTCTACCTCAAAGATCTATCAGTATACACACTAACCAGCTTACGAACATGTTAAAGGTTAAAAAGAAATGTAGCCTTGGCAATCACATGTTCACCCAAGTTCTGCGATCAATTCCCCTGCCGAATGTACAGTACAGTAACACAGAATGGGTCCTTTGTTTTCTTTCAACGAAAGTAAACAATGCAATGAGTAGGTGACGAGGTCTGTATTTGCGTCAAATCACGTCGCACTGATTAAGTCTTCAACACTTCCCTTCGGTTCGTAGGCGTCAAAAACTTACACATGCACTCATATCATATGGGTTCATTGCAATTAAACGGACGAATGGGCATTTATATTTTCCTGAGTATATCTTGTGCTTTTTGATTGAATATATATATATATATATATATATATATGGATATTCCTATACGAGCGGCGGTATTACAGAAAGAAGAGGCAAAATGTTTAGCGATAATGAAATTGCAGAACTGATGAATGACTCCGACTCAGACGGTTATGAGTTAGTAATTAATAGTAATCACATTGATTATTCTGTGCTCAGTGGCGTATCCGGGAGTGAACAAGATAGTAACTCTGTTTCAAGTAAACCTGAGGCTGCGCCGGGAAAGAGAAAAAAACGCGTCATTCCTATTCAAAGACAGATTCTGATGTAGCTTGGAGCGATAAAATTCAAGTAAATGCAAAACCCCTGTTTAGTGGTGTCCCGGGAATTGATCAAAATGCTGGGCTATCTACAGGGTATTCCGCATATAAAGTGTTTCAGCTGTTTTTACCGATGAAGTTTTATAGTAGAAAGAAAAGTTGAGTTGATTTTGTGTTTAACGTCCTGTTCAGCAGCGAGGCTATATGAGACGTGGACCTACTGATTAACGTGGAATCCAAACTACATGAGCTCCCGCCAGGAATAGTAGTAAAAGAAATGAATCAATACGCAAAACAGCAGATTGAGAAAAAGAAAAATTAGTAAAACAAAAATCTTTGTTTTCTAAATGAAAGCGTGTTACTTCAATTGAAAACAATGAACTTTTTACACTAATTATTCATATATGCCTTGAACGGAAGCCAGCTTTACGCGATTTTTACAAATCAACTACGCCAGAGCTATTAGTATGTCTGTCAAGTGGTGGAAGAAGCTGTTTTTTCTGCTGTTTGACTTATCACACATATCAATGCTCACATACTGTGCAGGAACAAAGCAGGAAAACATATCGCACTTCGAACTTTTTATGCGAATGTAGCAGATAAACTGCTGCACTCAGCAGGCGTTGAAGTACAGGGACCTGGTAGAATTCTGGTAGCAAGGGGCCATTAGAGAGTTTCCCCCCAATATCTGCAAATTCTAACACAGTAGGACAAAGGAGATGCAAAGTGCGTAGCATCCGCACGGTGTAAGGAAGTTTTTTTAATAAATATTAGCGTTTATTGCAGAGATGCAAACAACTCGCCCGGGGCGTGTGGTTCATCGGTGCGGGCGAGTATTTAATATCGTACGGAAGTTAAGTAAATTATTTTTTTATTATGTGATGTGGGCTAGTAACTTTTTTCTTGGGCGAGTAAACTTTTGTTGCTTATTTGCATCCCTGGTTTATCGTCTGATATATAAAGTTGGACTTTGCGTGGGAAAGTGCTTCGAAATGTACAACACTTAAGAGAAGTACTGGGACTCTTAGATCTGAAAACAGATTTTCTGTGGAGTGTAAACCCAATATTACATATCAACTAAGGCTGTATCATATAATAAACTTTGTGCGTGTATTTGTTTCTGTGCAAATGTATTTTGTACTGCGAGCAATAAGTGAAAACCTGACAAAAAGCAACAAATTTTCGAGGACCATCACATACAAATCCAAACAAGATAAGAGTTCGCTTTTCTAATTTTGAACATTTGGCACATTTACTGTATATCCTGTTAATTTCTAAGAAATTGGTTTAAAATCTGTGGAGACATTACATTTTAAAAATATCTCTAAAAAAAGCCGGACAGTGTGCGTGACAAGTTTAAATACCCGTCCGGCTGAGAGTGTATAGCGCCAGGAAAATGTGGCAACGTAGCACTCCGTATAAACTACGATAGCGAAGGGCGCAAAGCAGAGAAAATCATAATGTCATATTTGTGATTGTTTATCTTTTAAAACAAGTCAAAACAGTTTGGTTGAAAAAGCTACTTTAAGATCTTTCTAAAAGTTTTTTCAGATTGTTAATACACCGCAGCAATTCAGAGATAATGGTGTCTCACTTTTTACTGAATAGCAAGAAAATTACTATATGTTGAGTAATGAAATTTTCAGAACTTACAGGTAACATATGCATCTACATATCGTGCACAGGAAATTATTTCATGTTATCTCCTTTCCGAGATATAGTCCTATAAACATTGATCTACCAAAAAAGTACGAAAAAATACGCACTTTTTCATTAATTTCTATTTTTTTCTGACTATACAGTGCAAAGAAAATTTTTATGTCTTAAGCATTGAAAAGACAACATTCCAACAATTCCAACGAGGTACGACAATGCAATATAAGTTTTGATTGGACGTCACGGCAGCACCGCGAAGTCAGGGGCCTATCTTTATGAAATGGATAGTAATCTCTAGCGACTGTGAGTCTGAAATAGCGTAAGCTTCATTGAGGTTAATGAGAACGAATTTCGTTAATAATAGCGAGCCTAATCTCTAGCGACTGTGAACCTGAAATAGCGTAAGCTTCGTTGAGGTTAATGAAAACGATTCTCATTAAGAATAGCAAGCCTAATCTCTAGCGACTGTGTGCCTGAAACAGCGTAAGCTTCATTGAGGTTAATGAGAACGAATTTCGTTAATAATAGGGAGCCTAATCTCTAGCGAGTACGAACCTGAAATAGCATTAGTTTCATTGCAGTTATTGAGAACGAAATCATTGAGAATAGCAAGTCTAACATCTAGTTAGTTCCAGTCTGAAATATCATAGCTCTAATTGAAGTTAATGAGAAATAATCTCATTGAAAATAGTAAGCCTGATCTCTAACAAGTGTGAGCCTGAGATTGCGTTAAGCTTCATTGAGGTTAATGAGAACAAGTCTCATTAAGAATAGGAAGCCTAATTTCTAGCGAGTTCTAGCCTGAAATAGCATACCCCCTATTACGGTTATTCAGAACGAGTTTCATGAGAATAGTGAACCTAATCTCTAGGGGGTGGGGAGTGTGAACCTGAGATAATGTAAGCTTCATTGAGGTTAATGAGAACGAAGCGAGCCTAATCTTTAGCGAGTGCGTGTCTGAAACAACATAACTCTCATTACGGTTATTGAGAACAAGCTTTATTAAAAATAGCGAGTGCTAGCCTGAGATAACGTAAGCCTCATTGAAGCTAATGACAACAAGCTTCATTGAGAATAGCGAGCCTAATCTCTAACGAGTGCGAGCCTGAGATATCACAAGCCTCATTGAAGTTAATGAAAACGAGTCTCATTGAGACTAGTGAGCCTGATCTTTAGTGAGTACGAGCTTCAGATAGCGTGTACACTAGCAATTTTTCCTTCGTAGTGGGGGGGTTCCGACTTGTAGCTCTGCGGCTCGCCATTCTGATCGAAGTTTACAGAGTATTAATAATATCTTGAAATGCAGAGCCTGTCTGATTTTCTTCCACTTCCGTTTCTATTGTTCTTTTTCTTGTAATAACAACTTCATATTCATTCTTGTAACAATGAAAATATATAGTTGATTACTAATTTTTTTTAATTTATCATATTTATATATGCTTTATAAAAAGATTCATTTCACATTAATTACTAATTATTTTAGGGTAAACTGCTCTCAAAGACTATCTATATATATAAAATTGAAAATCACTATGTTTGTGACTCTAAATCTCCTGATGCGCCCGGCCGATCTCGATCAAATTTGTAACATTAATGAGGTTCGAGGCTGGCCTGGTTTTAGGCTATTCACTTTGATGGTAGAACTGAGGGGGAGGGGGAGGAGAGGGATGTTGAAAATAAATAAAACTTAACTCCTGAACCACTCGACCGATCTTGATCAAATTTTCAACATAGATGAGGTTCAGGTCTGGAATCTTTTTTATGAATTAAATTTGACGGAACAATGTAGGGGAGGAGAAGAAAGGGAGATATATAAAAACCAATTTATATAAGACTGAAAGTGACTATTTTTGTAACGTAATAACTCTTAAACTATCCGACCGATCTCGATCAAATTTTCAAGATACATCAGGTTCGGATCTGGAAACATTTTTGTAATTTCATTTTAACAGTAGATCCTAGGGGAGGGGGACGTATAAATAAAAACTAATAAAACCTAATAACTTTTGAACCACCCAACCAATTTCGATCAAATTTTCAACATATATGAGGGTCGGGACTTGGGTGTTTTTTTATCGTTTCACTTTGACGAGTCAACCTAGGAGAGGGGGAGATATATGTAAAAAAAAAAAAAAAAAATGACTGCCTTTCTGACTTCACCACTCTTGAACCACCCGCCCGATCTCAATCAAATTTTCAACATACATGAGTTTAAGGACAGGGATTACTTTAGGCTATTCACTTTGACGATGCAACGTAGGAGAGGGGGAGGGGGAGAGAAATTTTAAAATGATCACAAATGACCGATATTAGTGTTGAATTCATAGTTTTCGGGGTCGATGAGACAAACACTGACACTTCTGATGCTGTTTCAATCCAAATTCAGCCCTGATAATTGGGGAGGGAGAGGGAACAACGTAGGGGAGTAGGATAAACATTTAAAAATGATCGAAAATCCTAATATTAGTGTCGAATCCATAGTTTTAGGAGTAGCTGAGATTAAGAGTGACAATTTTGATACCGTGTGTTGCAGCACGGAGGAGGGGGAGCAATATATACCGTAGGGGAGGGGAGGAGAGAGAAATTTAAAAATTATCACAAATGACCGATATTAGTATTGAAACCATAGTTTTCGGGGTCGGTGAGAGAAATAGTGACACTTCTGATGCTGCTTCAATCCAAATTCAGCCCTGATAGTTTGGAAGATGGAGGGCACAACGTAGGGGAGGGGGATAACATTTAAAAATGATCGAAAATAACTAATATTAGTGTCGAATCCATAGTTTTAGGAGTAGCTGAGATTAACAGTGACAATTCTGATGCCGTGTACAGCAGCACGGAGGAGGGTGAGGGGGAGCTATATACAATAATAATCGAAAATGACCAATATTAGTGTCTAATCCATAGTTTTTGGGATCATTCAGATGAACAGTGACATTTCCGATCCGGTTTAAATCCAAAATCAGCCCCGCCACTTGGAAGAAGGGGAGAAAGAGATATATAAAAATGATCGAAAGTGGTCACTATCAGTGTCGATTTTATAGTTTTCTGGGTCGCTTAGGTGAACAGTGATACTTTCGATCCCGTTTAGGTTCAAATTCAATCCCGCAACTTGGGGGAGGGGGAGGAAGAGATATTTATAAACGATCGAAAATGACCGATATTAGTGCTGGATCCACATTTTTTGGGAGTCGCTGAGATGAACGGTGACACTTCCGATGCCACGGCCCACAACATGGGGAGGTTGACATATATATACACCTAGGTATATAATCGTCGAAAATGGCCAATATTAGTGTCGAATCCATGGTTTTCGGGGTCGCCGAGATGATCAATGATCTTCCAGAGCTGTTTAAATTGATGCCATTGAAAACGAAAACAGCATATTTCACGGGTACCAAACACATGAGATACGGAGTTGTGCACTTAAATTTTGATATCAACCCAGCGAAGTGGGTAATATATACTAGTATCTTGATATTTTTTGATATACTGTACATTAAACGAACTAATAAAATAATTAGCCAAAATACAATGTGCATGAATTAAATTAATATCTTAGTGGAAGAAAAGAATATTTCAATTAGTCAGATGGTACGAAAAATGTTTTCTTAATGGATATTCATTATACACTAAATTACCGATTCAGAATGTTGAAAATGTTAAAATGATTTGTAACTTCAAATACACGCAAAAGTATTGGAATACCCTTGAAATATGCACTAACCTTCAAAATATGAATGTGCAAGTATGTAGCCCTATTATTTAAAAGATATGTGCAATAATCAGCATATTCAACTATTATCAGTCCATTGCTAAATGAAGGCCTCTCCCATTTTCTTTCACAAATTTGTTTGAGCTGTTTTTCTGTTTTAAGTAGTTCCTGGTACTAAACGTCTGATTTCACATATCCATTTTATATTTGACCATGACGAATGATTATTAAAAGTGAGTGATTGTGAAATTACATTTTTCGCGTCCTTATACCGGGAATCGAACTCAAGGCGCCCGTGCTAACTATTAGACAAGGGGGGAAGGCTCCAGTAAATAACATAAATGAGGCGAATGTAATAAAGTGAAATAAAAGAATTTTTAAAATTTTGATTTTTCGACAAGTGGACAAATTAAAACATGGTACCGTATTATAATTATTAAAACATCTGTCAGCAATAATGAGTCATAAATCTAAACAACGATGGTAGCAAGCGAATCACAACCTTATGAACTAAATTTGTAGGAGAATGGTAAAACATATGTCACTTTCTTGGCCATTTTGTAATTTTTCCTGCGGTAGTTGGTCACACCGAGATCTATATGCTGTTAAAAGTTTATAATTGCTTGGTTAAAAATTTCCTTTTTACCACTGTACATTTTTTTTTATCAAGCGAACTCAAAAAATATTTTAAATTTAATTCATAAACTTATGATTTGTTTGCCTGTAAAAATGTATGTATGATGTTTCGCCATCCTCATATAGAAATATGCATTTCTAATGAAAAATGTTGAGTTTCTTCAAGTTCCTAGAACAGGATCAGTTGTATCGAATTGAGGAACAAATTCATATTACACACAAAAAAAAAGAAAGAAAGAAAGAAAGAAAGAAAGAAAAAAGAAAATAATAAATTTGCAGTTAACAGAACACAGGAGTACTTGATGGCGGAATATTTAGAATTTGAAGTAGAACATATCTTTCTAAGTCCCTGAAGAAGAAGTACCTGGTCTAGTAGGAGACCAAGAAGACGGTGCGAAAGACAATATTAAAATAGGGTAAGAACAACCGTAATTAACTACAATATCCACAAATATAGTACCAAATTTTTGGTTCTGTTAGTATTGGATTAGATATTATAATGGATATATGTTTAGGCGTGTATCTTTTTTATCATTATTACTATTATTATATTGATGCCTGCGTTAATTACAATATAATAGGGGGAAAACATGAAGGTAAATACGATAAATTATAAGTTTCACTAATTTATGCCTGTACTCAAGCACAATGTCGGTTCCTATCCTTGTAAATATAGACTAATTTCGTTTTCGCTTGTTTTCCCTTAAATTTTCATGTCAAAGTTAATTTTCTTCATATTTTTACGTGGGTGTATCTGAATAACGCTTCAATGTCTAAATTTCTCCTTTTGTTTGTTTAAAGAATTGTTTACGTAAAGGTAACACGCACATGTATTCGACCGTGACACATCCTCTGGATACAGTAGGCCTACATGTATTGTACATAATATAGACCTCAGAAGAATACTTTATGAAGACATAAAGCTGTCTATAATGAAAATTAACTAGCCGACTTTGCGAAAACAGTTTTTTTTTTTTTTTTTTTCACCCTGCCAGGATGTGGCCGACCGGACTGTGCTGGGTTACCGAGTGCCAAGTTTTAGGGATTTTACTTATTGCATCTCTATCTCGTAGCAGACATGGATAATGCGTCGACTCAGAAATCGTGAGAGATAGCCCGCGGTGGTCTCTTTTTGCAACTCCCTTTATTGCATTGACGATTTCAATGTGATTAATCCCAGTGGATCAATTCAATTGAAAATAACGAGCATAAACTCACTACTCACTTTGTATAATTTTAAGTGATAATAAATACATCTTTAAATAGAAGAAACTATATACTCTGCAATGATTTTAAAGCAGTTTTGTGTAATACAATTATTTATTCTTATAAGGTCGTAGCAAAGTCTCCAATTTTCTAAAGTCAGCAATCCTAGATTTTTTTCCTACGCACTATTTACGGAAATTTTTATTTTTGGATAGCAAAAGTTAGTATTTGTACGAGAACACATTGTTGTTTACGTTAATATGGTGAATCTGCGAGATTCCTGAATAAGTATTGATGTTATGAGGTGCGGCAGAGGATGGAAAGAAGAACAAGAAAGGGGAAAATAAAAAAAAATAAAGCTGTGGTCCCTTCGTGTTCATTATAATTGGACACCACTGGTTTCTATTAAGATAGACTGCCATTTCTTATGAGTATTAAAATGTTACGTTATACACTGTAACTACCAAAAGTTATGTTGTAGGTACAGTGCTAAAAGCCAAGTTGTAGGATTTTGGAAGTACTGGAAACTCATTCACAACTTTATAAATACGGAAAGGTTACATCATTTTAAGTTATAAATACTAAAAAATAAAGTTTTAGTACTTTAACGGTAGTAAAAGTTACGCTGTGAAAGGTTTAAATACTAAAAGTTACGTTGTGAAAAATTATAAATACTAAAAGTTACGTTGTGAAAGGTTAAAAATACTAAAAGTTAATTTGAAATATTATAAACACTAAAAGTTACGTTGTGAAAAATTATAAGCACTACAAGTTACGTTGTGAAAGGTTATAAATACTAAAAGTTATGTTGTGAAGGGTTAGAAAAACTGAAAAGTTACGTCGAGAATTTTATATAAGTTCTAACCACACTTTGCTTATGAAATTCAAAGCTCAATGCCGCACAAACTTAACCTCTACATTGCCTTTTTTTCTATACTAGACTAATCCATTTCACCTCTCGAATAGACAGCGACAGCTTTAATTTCTTAAAGGGTAAGCGCAGAGGCAGAGACATTTTCGGAGGACGGGGGCAGTCTTTTAAAATACATAAATTCTGTATATATGTATGTATCTATGTTCGCAATTATATCAAGAATAGTTGCTCATATATCGATGCGGTTTTCACTATTCAAATAAACTATTCTCAAAGTAGGTTCTTACACATAAAACAGTTTTTTTTAAAAAATGATAATTACATAAATTATAGCAATGTATATATTTATTTAGCTCAGTCTTGGACATAATTCTGCCCCGAAGATTTAAATACAAATTGTATGGTAACTTTCGGAGAAAAAATACAATTTTTTCGAATGTGGTTTGATTTTTTTTTATTTTTAAGGATTTCCAACTGGTTAATTGGTCTTAATTATAAAGATTGGCATTTCCAACAGTTCTATTAGTATATGACTTCAGAACAAGATTTTCCACCCTGATGAACAATAAGAAGAAATAGTAACAGCTAAGAACAAGAGAGGAATGGTCTCTCGGTAAATATTGTCAGTGTACCAGTAGTTTTGAATCTATCAGTGGCGTATTTGCAAGACCATTAACATTATCATCGATGATATTCTTGTTTGTCTGCTATTACTGTTTCAACATCATCATGTTTCTCGGCTTGTTTGGCTTGTCTGCTTATTTGGTTTGCTGAGAATGTGAGGAGATTATGACGTCACAGGTAATCTAATAATTAGAAACAACTGATATACAAGATTCATGTTGGTATTGTGAATTACCTTAAAATGCAAGAGATTTTAAACTTTTTTTTTGTCATTCCTCAGTTCAGTGTACAAATAACGTAACTTTTCAGTGGATAAAATTTTTGCAACGTAACTTTTAGTATTTAAAAAAAAACTGTACAACTTAGCATTTTAGTATTTACAAAATTTCACATTGTATCTTTTAGTATTTATAAAATTCTACAATGAAACATTTTGAATCTAGAACTGTACAACATAACTTCCAATATTTATAAAATTGTACAGCGTTACTTTCACTACTTATAAAAGTCTGCAACGTAACTTTTTAAAAGTATTTATAACCTTTTATAATATAACTTCCATTAGTCACAAAAATTTACAATGTTGCATTTATAGTTATAAAATTGTACGACGTAACTTTTTTATACACGTTAAAAAAAAGGAAAAAAACTGTAAGATGGATGTTCAATAATACGTTGTGTCAGGGGCGCACCGAGAAATTTTTGTTGGGAGGGATTGAAGCTTTGGGGAAGAGGATCCAGTACTACAAACCACTACGTCTATGTAGTATTAAACAGGTATTATTCTGCACCCGAAAACACGATAAGTAATTGTAATATACTTCGACCTATATTTTCAGAAAAAAAAAGAATGAAAGAACTAGATTGTTTTTATAAGGGAAAGCATACAGATGAAATGTAAGAATAATTTTTTAATGCTATATCAATCACTTCTCTGTTAAACAAATATAGTTTTATTATACAGATTTATGTTGAGTTAGGAAATTTTAGGGTGGGTCCCCGTGGGTGGGCCCCCTGCGTTGTGTGAGTAGTGCAAATGGCACACACATAGGGAGTGTTATTTGAGAACATTACCCTGTCCCGTATAATCGCTGTAGTTTAATCTCCTTGTTGATTCTTTATTGTATGTATAGTGCACAGACTACTTTTTTTTTCGGTAGTTTATTCTGCCTGCGAAGAAATATGCATTTGTCTTGCACGCGTAGACAGCTTGAGTAAGGAACACAGTCGTTAAGCGTGCCCGAAATTGAATGTTAATGCCTCTGACAAGGGTAATTGGCGGTCGCAATTGTGTATTAGACTCGACATGCCCAAACGTTTATCAAGATTACTCCTCCTCTTAATACATTAATAGCCACGTTACAGGCGCAAACAACAAGAAACACGCTACTACAGTAAGGGAATGTGAAGTAATAAATAAATAAATGAAAGAAAGAAGACAAGAAATGTGGACTGAATTGGGTTTGCAGAATCACGTTTTCTTTTTCTTTTCTCTAAATTACTGTTATATGTGGATGTTTCAATTAAATTACTAGTTTTTTTTTTGTCTATTATATTTACGTTCTTACTGTAAATACTAGATATACAGTACCACTCCGGAATAAAGTTTGGTAACAATAGAAGTTTAATATGGTTATACTAAAAATGAGTCTTCAAGTAGCCGAATGTCTCGAGTAACTCCTTGTCTTTTGTAAGAATGAACAGTAGGATATAGCTGCATGCTTAGTGTATCTCCCCTTATTAGAAACTAACAGAAATGTAAGTTCTTCGCACGCGAACTGAACACTTTACAACCTGCAATAAAGTAAGATAATTTGGGTTGTCTGACTTGAGAGGCTTCTGGCATATATGAGGTGGTATCAAAAAGTTTCGAGACTAATTATGTAACACGACAACAGATGGTAGTGCAAGCTACACACACAGCCGCAGAGAGCACCGACCTTCATAAGTCAGTGTGCCAAGAGACATCGTCCTGTGCAAACTTGGAGTTCTGCAGCTTGTGCTATTTTGACCGCGCGTGTTATCAAGCCTGCGCCTTCATCATGGACAGCATGTTAGAACAACGAGCAAACGTGAAATTCTGTATGAAACTGGGCAAATCCGTCACAGAGACGCTGAATATGATTCGGTAAGTGTACGGCGTACGAAGTATTTTGAGTGGCACGCGCGCTTCAAGAGCGGAAGAATATCACTGGAAGACGACAAAAGAGCAAGACGACCTTCAATGAGCACAGTACCCGAAATTGTCGAAATCATTGGGCAACTTGTGCATCAATCCACAACATTGCTGCCATTGTCAGTGTGTCATAGGGAGCAGTACGAGAAATCTTCACGTGTGCTGCCAAGTTCGTCTCCAGGCTGCTGACTCAGGAGCAGAAGAAACACCGCGTCCAAGTTTTCCAAGAACTCCGTCAGGGTGCAGTGGATAACCCGTCCTTCAAGTGTAGGTTCATTATAGTTGACGAAACTTGAGTGTACGAAACTTA
The DNA here is from genome assembly GCF_964235325.1 of Thermobia domestica. NCBI lineage: Eukaryota > Metazoa > Arthropoda > Insecta > Zygentoma > Lepismatidae > Thermobia > Thermobia domestica. The sequence continues at coordinate 67,681,608 of NC_137466.1, forward strand.
AGGTAAAGCAACAATCTTTACAATGTAAGAGCCCATCATCTCCACAATTGAAAAAGGCGAGGCAGGTCCGTAGCTCAACCAAGTGCATGCTCATCGTCTTTTTCCACGTTTCACTACATTATGCATTACAGATTCGTCTCCAGGGGCCAAACTGTCAACGAGTTTTCTAAGGCTTCTGAGGAAGGGAATTCGGCGAAAGTGATCGGATTTGTAGCACATGAAAAAGTGACTGCTCTACGACGACAGTGCACCTTGTCACCGTGCTCTCCTCACACGTGAATTTCTCACCAGAAACAAGATGATCGCACTTCCGCACCCAGCCTACTCGACAGATTTGACTCCTGCGGACTTCGCCATTTTTACGAAGCAGAAGATCCAGCTCAAGTTCACCGTATGGATACTACTGCGAATCCAGTGCGAATTGGAGGTTTTTGACACGTTTCGGAAAGAAGACTTCCGGGCCAAATTCCAACAGTGGCAGAAAAACTGGGAGCTATATATTGTTGTACAATGTGGCTGTTTTGAAAGTAATAGTGTGTATACATGGATAAACAAAGTATTTTCTTGTAAACAGAACTAGTCTCGAAACTTTTTGATACCGCCCATATATATATATATACAGTGTGAACCATATATCTAGATACACTCTTGTAACTTTTAAACTAATCAACAAAAAATACCTGGATTTGTTAGGAATTTGTCTTTGAAGATCTGAATGTTCAGTCAGCAAGGTTGGCTTTACTAAGAGAGAACCTTCAAATAATTAAAAACTTTGCATACTTGTCTTTCTTGTTGACATTAAGAATTCGATTCTCGGTTCTCTAAGTACATTAGTGTTGAAGAGGAGCGATGATGCCAGTACTTCCAGGTATTGTTCTGGAGACTTTGCATGAATAAACTAGAAAGGTGACAACTGTGAGTGACTGATAATGAAAAAAAAGAAAGAAAGAAAGAAAATCGAGTTACGTAACGTTGAAGTGGAAAGAAGTGGAAGCAGCTTCAAGAAATACATGAGCATGACATTGTTCATCACACAATTTAAGATCAAAGCAGCGTCTCCTCGCACCAATGGTAGAACCTCTATCATCGTCTGTTCTGTAATTTTTGGAATTCAAAATAAAGAAAAACAATAAATGAAACTTTAGTATCAACAGAGTATACAATATTATATTAATGGGTTTTCCGAAGATATTTCTCTAATTTATTACCTCTCCGATAAGATTTATTCTATTCGAAGTATTTTCCTAGATAAATGTAGGTAACCTTCCATTAACCTATAATTATAATTCAATATTTTAATATATTGAAGAAATTTCGTATTCCCCGCGTAACTCAAATTTCTATTATTCTATTTTTCGTTGTCGCCAAGATTTTTGGGCAGGAGATTCAGTAATAGTGTGCTCATATATTTCTCTGGTCTCTGGTTCGATCCCAGATTATGTGATTTTGTGGTGGACAACATCGTGTCCGTGGGCTTTCCCGAGACTTTCTTGTTTCCTCACACACTCTCATTTCACCAATTATTTCATCATCATACAATTTCATTCATCTTTTATCTCATTTAGTCTGCAGGGTATAATTATGGTCATAGGTAAAACTCAAAGATTTAATTTAATTTCATTAAAAAAGAAAAAAAAGGATTTCATGTTCCTAATGTCAAACGTTCACCAAGTACTCCCTCGTGGTTATATGGTTAACGTATGTGCCTTTATCGCGGGGAGACCCAAGTTTTAATTTCCGGCGGAAGCTCATGTGACTCGTATTCCATATTAAGCTGTACGTCAATGTCTCATGCAGTCTCGCTGCTGAATGAGACCAACTAACAACCAAACATTCACCTACAAAAGCCAAATTTTCCAGATATATTACCGATCCAGATATATAACCCAGATTACCAATAGGTAAGCTGTAACATTAGAAGCAAGATTTTAAAAGTTTCCTAGAATAGACCCTTACTAGTGAAATCTAGTTTTGGAACGCTGCAAATTGACTAAGAAACATCACGTCCTATAGGCCAGAGATAACATTAGTATCATGGCTATTGGGATTAGGATTAGGAATTAGATTTCTGGGCTTTCGGCATCTATGGCCGTGTTATCCCGCCACTTATGAGGGGTGACGTCCCTCGGCGATCACACTATCCGAGAAAATGAAGGAAGAAAGGATTGGGAAGGAAGGAAATGGCCTGGGATCTGTACGTTAGGTACCATCCCGGCATTTGCCCGGTGTCAATGAGGAAAACTCAGGAAAAATTCATGAAGAATGGCTGTCCTAAAAAAAAGCTTTTACACTTTTTCAACCAAGTGTCCCCACCGGGAATCGAAGCCGGGGCAGTTCGCTCCAAAGACAAGATATCACAGTTTTCAAAAAAGATTCTGGATTTATTCTAGTTCAAAGAAAGGTTTTGGAAAGGTCCGAGTAAAGACAATTTTCTCTCTCACTCTCTCTCCACGTGTGAAGAAATCTATCAGACGGAATGACAACAAAGATTGCCAGACAGTTCTTTCAACGAATGCAAACTGCAAGAATCAATGTAGTTTTTTTTTTTAATTCCACACTAAAATTATTTGTACCTATTAAATTAATTAAGGTGTTACTGGTTTTAGCTTTTTCACAAGAAGAATTGTTCTGTGAATAATAATACTTGTGTAATTATTAATGTGTATAAGCTATAACGTAGTATTACTACTAGTAGTAGTATCATTAACTCATAGTATCATTAACTGTTTAAAATCTTTTTTTTTTTTTTTTTTTTTTTGTCCTTGGTAATTGAAATGAATTTTATGGATAAGCTGAAATTGATCCATCACTCTGAGCAGAAACGGAAAGATGGCTTCAGTTGTTTTCTTCGTTGTCTTTGCTGAGGTTGAAAAGATGTCACGTATTGGTCCTGAATGATGAGATAAGATGATTGACAATAAAAATTTCTTGATAATTGCTACTGAACTTGTCTTCACTCTTCTTCAAGTTATATATAAAAAAAAAAGTCTTCGTTTGGTTGTATTGGTATGTTTTTGAATTGGTTTAATGACTATAAAATGATGTTAGTGCGGTTGTGTATAGTGGAAAGGTGTTATATAAATTCTAGCTATGTATATTTTGTAAGTTGATGTAGAGACCACTTGTTTTTATTGCCGTCCGTATCCTTCAAACAAGTAGATACTCAAACCAAGAAACCAATCTCACAAACAAAAATACATCAACCACATTCATGTGGACCGCTTGGATGCCAAACAGTATAACTCCAAAATTGAAATTTTCGAGGAGAGAACTTTTAAACTTCAAGATCTCATGTAAATCACATCAAGAGAAATTCGCTATTAGCAATTTAGAAATAAACTTCATAATTATATGTTTTTGGTATGAGATAATGAGCTTCAAAGTTCTCTCCTGAAAAAATTCCGGTTTGGAGTTATAGCATTTGGTATTTAAGTGGCTCCCAGTGCCATAATCAGTTCAGTTCAAATAGATGATATAAAAAAGGACTTACCAACACAAGAAATATCTTCTACAAATGCAAAAGAATACAATTCAGCCATGGTCCGGCTGTATCCAAGGATTCCATAAGTTGTCAAGTTGATTGAAGAGGGAGTTCAACCGAAATAAATGGTTCAAAATATTGAGAAGCTTTTCCAGGCCTTTTCTATGTAAGAACCGTTGCCCAGTATATCAACATTTCATCCAACGTGGCAGAAACGAACACGTCTGCTACCGATGTAGGGGATTTCATCTTAAAAACCCCGTAACAATGAGCTTTCCAAGAGCTTCTGCTTAACATGCAAAGAAAATGGACACCGTTACGGAGGAACCAATTGTCCCTATGGCCTTGCCAAAACAAGATTCTTATTTCCTATACAAGAAATGTTCTGTAACTCGAAACATGTTGAACTTTTGAAAACATTTCAAGATATTGAATTTCAATTGAATGTATATTTGGTTATTATTATAGTATTCTACTCGACTATCTTATGGGGTTTATATTATAAAGGTGGTAGTCTCTTTAGGAAGCTCCACTACATAAATAAACGTTTGTTGATTGCATACGGAGTTTCGGATCTTATCTTATAATCGAGTTGAATTTCCTTAAACTAGAAAGAAACAATTCTCGCCATGTTACTTCACAACTGTTCCGTAACCAGTTCAAATCGTTCGTATTTCCTGACGGTACGTGTAGCATAATTGATAATTACGTCCTAGAAGAACAACATTACACAAAAGACATTTCTTCACTCCAACTCTTGTAATTCCTCCATTTTTATTTTTTAAAAAGTACTTATTTAAAAGTAACTATAAGTAAGAAGTTAATATATTGTATATGCAGCACTGCAAACAGAAAAAACGAAAGTCATGGAAATATATTTCTATTACCATTATTCAATTTACTAAAGCTAATATATCTTCATTCTGCGCAAATTCATCGCTTATGGTGAGCAAACATAATCTTCGCTGTATGTATGTATACATATATATGCAAAAGCTATTTCAGTCTTTAAGTGTGTGTGTGTGTGTGTGAACATGGGGTCAGGTGTTCAATTACACAAAATGGCACAGATAGGCACTAAAGGTCAAACTTGTTAAAGTGACCTCCCATACCAGCTGAATACTTGATCTTTGTGACCCTACCAAAACATCATTTCCGCCGCTGGACAGCTTCCAGGTCGCCTCGCGTCAATTGCTTGATAAAGCCTAATGCAATCAATTATTCTCTCTTCTCTCTGCCTCTCTCTCTCTCTCACACACACGCATACAACGAACAACACATATGTGCATACTCATGCTATTGAATGCTGGGTGAGAAGAAGAACCATTATGTAAAAACAAGCAGCCAAAATTGTCAACATAAAAAAATAAAAAATTATATGAGAGTGGAATAGCTCAATTGCACATTGTTCTTACCTATATTTATTACATCCCAATGTCTTAACCACACTGAATACTGCTTTTCATGATATTAGCGAAATCAAGTAGTGTCAAGTCTGGTCAGATGAAAGATAGGTGACCGTACTCACCAGATAGTGTTGGTAGTGCGGCGTCCACTTGACGTAGTGAGGATATTTGGGGATTTTATTTAGACACTCAGCTGCATACAATTACTAGACGTTCAGTTATTCATAATTATTTTGACATTTAGCCATTTATGATTGTTGGATACTCAGTTATTTATGATTATTTAGACACTCAGCTATTTATGATTCTTAGATACTCTGTTATTCATGGTTATTTTGACACTCAGCTATTTATGATTCTTAGATACTCACTTATTCATGATTATTTAGACATTTAGCTATTTATGATTCTTAGATACTCAGTTATTCATGATTATTTAGACATTTAGCTACCTGTATTTATGATCCTTAGATACCGGTACTCAGTTATTCATGGTTATTTAGACACTCAAATACTCACTTATTCATGATTATTTAGACATTTAGCTATTTATGATTCTTAGATACTCAGTTATTCATGATTATTTAGACACTCAGCTATTTATAATTCTTAGATATTCAGTTATTCATGATTATTTAGACATTCAGCTATTTATGATTCTTAGATATTCAGTTATTCATGATTATTTAGACATTCAGCTATTTATAATTCTTAGATATTCAGTTATTCATGATTATTTAGACATTTAGCTATTTATAATTCTTAGATACTCAGTTATTCATGATTATTTAGACATTTAGCTACCTGTATTTATGATCCTTAGAGACCGGTACTCAGTTATTCATGGTTATTTAGACACTCAAATACTCACTTATTCATGATTATTTAGACATTTAGCTATTTATGATTCTTAGATACTCAGTTATTCATGATTATTTAGACACTCAGATATTTATAATTCTTAGATATTCAGTTATTCATGATTATTTAGACATTCAGCTATTTATGATTCTTAGATACTCAGTTATTCATGATTATTTAGACACTCAGATATTTATAATTCTTAGATATTCAGTTATTCATGATTATTTAGACATTCAGCTATTTATAATTCTTAGATATTCAGTTATTCATGATTATTTAGACATTCAGCTATTTATAATTCTTAGATATTCAGTTATTCATGATTATTTAGACATTCAGCTATTTATAATTCTTAGATACACAGTTATTCATGATTATTTAAACATTTAGCTATTTATGACTGTTAGATACTCAGTTATTCATTATTATTTAGATCCTCAATTGTTTATATCAGTTAGTTAGACATGAAAACCTTTTTGAACTTTCGCCGTGAATCGAATTCGGATCTCACGCGCCGTTTACTATATTACTACGTGAAAGATATAATAATAATAATAATAATAATAATAATAATAATAATAATAATAATAATAATAATAATAATAATAATGGAAGGCATTCATAAAGAAATATTCAATGAGTTTCATTTTTCTCTCTCTCTCTCTCTTTCTTTTTTGAACACTTTTGTCTCTTCCAAACACAAACACACACACACTAATAATCATCGTAAGGAAGGGGGAAAGGAGAGGAGTGGTAGGATTAACATTGCTAACATGGGTCAGAAAAAAATTAACATATCTCACCGCCACACACGGAAAAACATTGTACCCTGTAATTACAAGTACTACGTCATTGTGGATTCGTTCGATCGTTGAGGGAGAACAAGCAAGCACTCTTCTCACCCCATTCTTCTTCCTTTTCTTTGGTAAAGTCTTCTCTCTCTCTCTCTCTCTCTCACACACACACACACACATATCAACACCCACACATAATATATACATATATATATTGCTTGAATAATATTCGATTCCCGAATAAAAGCTTTCGCCCACTCCAGACTGAAGTCTTTCTTCACCCGCCTCTTTCCGTCTTCATACCAGCTTATAAAACCTTCTTTTGTTCTTATATCAGTGTTTGTATTAACAGCTTCTACCTTATATATATAGCTAAAATATTTAATAGCGTAATTAATTTAGCAGATCAACAGTTTACAGCAATATGTCATCTATTATATACTGTAAAGTTTGTCTGTACTAACGGAACTTGTATATACCGGAAAAAAATCTAGTTTCATGAATGTTTCATATACCAGTATATAGGTCTATATTGTACGTCTAATACGAGGTTGGGCCATTATTTAACTGAACCTGTATTAAACGTAATATATATGTCTAACGCAGAAACAAAAAGTCGTTTCGATAATCAACTACAGAAAAAATTTGGATGTCGATAATGCAGTTTCCGACTACTACTTTTTTTTTTTTTTTTTTTTTTTTTTTTTTTTTTTTTTTTTTAGGGATTGGAAATACCTTTAAACTATGCCAATTTTTCCTAATGCACATCCAAAGTGGAAAAGATAAATCTCAACTTGATTTATAAATATGATGGTTACGTTTCCAGTCAATTTATTTTATTTTATCACTTATTTATACCAAATTTCAAAGAAGAATACTGGTCCATTTTCTGGTCTCTTGATCCATTCCCTAAACTTGATTTTTGGTTAATAGTTACATTATTCAATTAGTACAATTTATACAATTTATACAATTATTTATGGGATGGTAGTGTCTTTAATTAAAATTATAGTTTCAAATATTCAAGATTATATTATTATTATTATTATTATTATTATTATTATTATTATTAGTAGTAGTAGTAGTAGTAGTAGTAGTAGTAGTAGTAGTAGTAATATGAGGAGGAGGAGGAAGAGTAGGAGGAGTAACAACAGCAGCATAGTATATGTACACTGCTGTTGTGAAAAATGAAACATCAAGAAGGACCAGATGGAATGTGTCCAAACGCAAAGGATTGTAACTGCTGCAGTATGTAAGAGGATTATGAAGAATTATAATTACTCCGGAATAACCCATATGTGTATAGCAGCATTCTTGGTGCGATACTCGGAGACATACTGCGAGAGGGCGGGTAACACATTGGAGCGTGTGGATGTTCAATGCAATATTATTAAAAAAAAAAAAATGATAAGTGCCACTATGGCTCGTAAACCTCAAAGGGTGCAATGTAAACCAACGACTAGGCCTACTTTCGAACGGAGTCGCATGGTTAGCTTACGGGTAGGTGTCTGTATGTACAACGAAATGAGTGTACTACAGAACAATGGCGCCACCACAATTATGTGAGTGTGGAAGCAATGGACAGAAAAGAACGGTTCGCTGAAAAGATCGTGAAATACATGTGTTACGTGACAACACTGTGGGATGATATACATAGCCATATCGAATAGCCATGTCAAATCTCACAGTATCGTCTAGTATTGGATCGAATGTGGAATCCAGTAATGGGTATGGAAATTCAATTCTCCACTAAATAATCATTTAATTTAATAGATTTTTTCTTGCTAAAAACAGTCAGAAGCTCACTATAGCATTATAAATTGTATATACATAAAATATTGATTAAAGATACAAGCAAAAAGTAAATAGTAAAAAGCAAATATTAATTAAAGTACATTCTGCTTCAATACGATACACGAACATTTTACAATATATAACTACATAAATAGGAATACACTGAAGCTATACAAATAATATACTTATTAGCTAGGCTTAATACTGAGATATTCTCCGTCACCATTATCAATTTGTAAAGCACGACATGGTTTCTTCTGGTAAAAGCTATGTACAGTTTGGACTTTCAAGTAACACTGAATTGTGAATTGTATGTGTATAATCTTATATACGTACTTTCAGGAGAGATTGTTTATTTTCCTTCACATATGATAGATCTCTTATTTGCCTTCTGAGAGCTGGAAATATGAATAATATCTTACTTACTGTAAGCTGACTGTTTATTTTATTTCGGGGCCGCGGTGGCTCAGTGGTATAGCGTTCACCTCTGGTGCATGGGGTCCCGGGTTCAAACCCTGCTCCCGCCAAGTGAACTTTGTGGTGGACAAACACCGTGTGCGTGGGTTTTCTCGGGGTTCTCCCGTTTCCTCCCACTTTCTTCATTCCACCATTTCATTCATTTCTCTTAATCACCGTCTCCTTTAGCCTAACCGGCATAACCGTGGGACGTAAAACAAAGATTTCATTTCATTTTTTTAATTTTATTTCCAACTAATTTCTTAATGAACATTGAGTTATTGTATTGCCTTCTTGTTGCAAAAAATTCCAGTTCAAGATGCTAATTAGACTGTTATAGACATAGTAAAGATGATGTAATTTAAGGTGAAGGTACAAATATCTAATAAACCTTTTCTGTATACTCTCAATCATTTCTTTGTTGATTTCATATATATTAGTCCAGACTCAGTATTCGTATTTCAACTTAGGTTGGATAAGTCTTTTATATATATTTGATTTTTGATTTGATTTGATTGATGTTTATATTTGATCATAAACATACTTTGAGATACATTTGAGACACATAATAAACATGCGTTAATCTTATTGGGTTGCATTTTAAGAAAATGGTCCAATTTCAAAAATATGAAAAAAATTACCTACACACACACATATATATATATATATATATATATATATATATATATATATATATATATGTGTGTGTGTGTGTGTGTGTGTGTGTAGGTATTTTTTCATATATATGTAGGTATTTTTTTTTTTCATATTTTGAAATTGGACATTTTCTTAAAATGCAACCCAATAACATTAACGCATGTTTATTATGTGTCTCAAATGTATCTCAAAGTATGTTTATAATCAAATATTATGCCAAGGTCATTTATATATTCCACTTTATCAACTATCTTGTTATTTAACTTGTAACTTGTTACAGAATATTGAATTTTTCTATTGTTATTGATAGACCAATCATGTATTTTGTCCATCTCCCTCTGTAAGGTATTTTTCTGTCGTCATCAATGTTTATTTCTTTATATCATCAGTATAAAAGAGAATTTATATGTTACGTCAATTATGAACTAGGTCGTGGACGAAAACTACTGTACAAACAACAATGGTCCTAGTGCTGATCCTTGTGGTATACCTTTTTCTATACAACCTTCCTCAGTTAAACCATTATTTACTTTCACATTAAAACACCCTTTTGTGAGAAAGCTGCTGAACCACTTTAGGAATTTAGGAGATAAATCAATATCAGATAGTTTAGTTAATAACAATGGGTGATCTACTGTGTTGAAAGCTTTACTTAAATCGCATCTACTTGACACTTATTTTGTAAGGCACAGCTTATATATTCAGTAAATTCAACCAGATTTGTGATGGTTGAGTTCTATTTAACAAACCCATATTGAATGTTAACTATCTTTAATTTTAGTTGAAATACCTAGGATTCATGAATTATCACTTGAAATGTTTGATAAATGAGTTTGAAATTGCAATAGGTCTATAGTTATTATCGTTATTCTTTTCTCACCCTTTAAATAGTGGAATTAGGGATTCCTCCCTGTTTCGCCTTTTCCTGTTTCGCCTTACATCCTTAAGCCATATTAGAAAACATATTGATAAGCATCTTATCTTAAGGCCAAACAGGAATTCCTGTTTCGCCTTAATGTATGATGCAACACGAAGCAAAATTTCTCAAAGGGGAATTTTCTGCTCACATTGGGAATTTCTACAAACGAAGAAACGCAAACTAGAAGATACTCAGTATATTTTCAGAATGACATATATAAATAAATCTAATTTACACTGCACATTATTATCACAAATGCCCAAACACCTGAAAGCTTATGATTCTAAATGAACATAATGTGAGATTGCATTTACATATGATATGGTATCAATTTCATCTTCTTGTAGTCTTGTCTTTAATATTTGAATCTTCCTATTCAAACGCTTCCATTTAAGCTTCTTCTTCGCAACATTCCCAACTTCAAGTAGACGCATTTGCGACTCATTTTCACGTTGTTCTTGTTTCAGAAGATTTACAAAAGAAAATATGTCCAGATGGTCCCTTGACGCAGCCCTTTGCAGCTTGGAGTGCCATCCTTCTGCATGGTTTGTTGTCCGTTCCTCGTCATTATCGAAGTGGTTCCATAATATGCTGCAAAAATAAAAACGGACATAAATAGGGAAATACGAATGAATGAATGAAAATAATAAAGTCCTGTTTTATTCTACTCTGCACCAAAAATCAGTTGCTAGATCAAGAAATTTCTAAAGTGTTATTCAATCGTGTTATACTCCGTAAGAAAATCTAAAGATTCAGCAAATAACAATTAAGTATAACCATAAATATAATCAAAAACCATATAACTACTTCTTCATATACAATTCAAATGAACAATAGGTGACAAAATAACTAAAATCTAATTAAAATAAACTAGAAGAACTTAAATACTTGCACTTACGGCGGGAAGAGAGCATTATTATCATCTAACCAAGTGTCCACCAGGTAATCGAGAAACTCTTGTTCCTTTGGAAGGTTCATAGCATCCTCTTGTAGTTGCAGAAACACAACGTCTAAGTGAGAAATTGGCACTAGTGGTAGCGCTGCTGCTTTTCGAATCCATTTCCTCAGCTCAGAATTCTCCCGATACACGGTCGATAAACCCAAAGTTTGTACTTTCCTCCACAAAGCTCGAGCAAAATGGAAGAAACAGCCTCTGATGGTTGCATTGGGAAACACACGAGTTGCTGCATTAATTGCAGCTCTTTCGAAATCTATCGCTAATTCATCTGGCTTTAGCTGTAAAGCATTCTTCTGAGCTTGTTCCTTCTGGATTTGCAATAGTCTAACATAAACAGCCTCTTCTTTACTTGAAAACAAACAGAATATAAGCGGGAACGACTGTCCAAGATGCTTTCCATGTAAAGTATACAGTTGAGAAAATAACCTAGGAACGATCTTGAATGTCCCGTCCATTGTTATTTTACCACAGCGACACAACATCTCAAGGTTCTCCACTGTACCAAACACCTGCAATGCAAACAAGGCATTCAACTTACTACAATTCTTTTAATATCACGTAAGATAATGTAATTCAGTACTCAAACAGTTAAGAGCCTTCCTACCAACGAAATATAATAATCTTAGTGTCGAATCCATAGTTTTTGGGGTCGCTGAGATGAACAGTAACACTTTCGATGCCCTTTAAATCCAAATTCAGCGCCGCACCTAGGGGGAGGGAGAAGGGATAAATACATAAAATCGAAAATGGCCGATATTAGTGTCGAATCCATAGTTTGGGGTCGCTGAGATGAACGACCGCCGTTTAAATCAAAATTCATCCCTCATCAGAACTCCTGAAGGGGGAGAGTGACATGTAAGAGCAATTGAAAATAACATACGTGTCGAATTCATAGTTTTTGGGATTCCAGTTCATTGGTGACAGTTTTGGTTTCCTTTATGTCAAAAATGAAATGTATTCTCCCTGTGCGAAGAACGGGTATTTTGCTAGTATTTAATAATAACGAACGAAAGTTTCACACGTTAATTTTTTAAATATATTTCTCGCTGTTCAAATTTACACTTGTGCGGTGTATAAGTATGTGTAAATAAGATCATCTCTCTTTCTGAGTTGTTTGAAAAATATACAAATAATGAAGAGGAATTTTTCACCAGAAATCAGAAAACTAAAAAATAAAATTAAAACCTGCTGCTTTTTGTACTTACTCCACTAGCGAAATACATTTTATATAAGCTGCAGACACGTTACAGCAAATAAGATTAACATCAGTAGAAGAAATAGTTTTTAAATTAAATTTTCCGGTTTTTGCTGACATTTCTGAAAGATTTTTTAATGAGTTCAAAATTTCTGGCTCCATAATATATATAATTTATATAATTTTATTTTTATTTGTATTTATTTATCCATAATATATATTTGATTTAAAATATCGGTATTAACTAAAATTATCCTGGCCCCGTTATTATAACACTCTCTGCCATAAAGCAGGAACTTCGTAAGATTCCTTAAGATTTAAATGGGTCCCTTCATAAATTAATTTTATTTTAGTAGCCATTCTATCACTTTGCTAACTTTAAAGGAGTGGTGCACATATATTTGTTGATACAAATTTCCCTTATTCTAATACAAGAAACATAAGCACTCAATGATCTTAACTGTAAACTAGTAAATATAAAATATTTTTCATTTTAAAAGCATAATGTAGTAAAATATGCGAAAATTTAATTTTTTTCAAATTTTCGGTTTTTTTTTTCAAGCTCGGGGAAAAAATGGCAAAAAACGGTAAAAAAAAAAATAATTTAGCTATTTTCTCCGTCGAATTTTGTATATATATGCTTTTGTACATTTGTAATTTCCAGTATACTATTATAATTTTTCTTCTTTCTTTCAATGAATTTCAAATAGCTTTGTGTGGTGAATTACCTCTCTCTTAGATTGTAATCCTAGTAACATTCTTCTTTGAAACTAATTTCGTTAAATGATTGGCTTTCTATAGTGGTTGGACCAATTACGGCCTGTCTTCTTAAGCTTAAGATAATATACATTAATAACAATTTTGTGTGGTGAACACGGGGCGGAGACAAAATCCAGGAACTGTGAAAAGTAACTATGATATTATTTAACTGTGAAAGTAACTGATATTATTAGGATGCCCATATGATTCTTTCCCTTGGATTTTGTACTGCACTCGGTGAAGTTCAGCTGTGTTTGATTTTTCATGTTTTTAGTAACATTATTCCTTGAAACCAATCCCTCTGAATCAATAGCTGCAGCTTCCTATACTGTGTAGACCAATCATAACCCGCCTTTTGTAACTTTAAGAACATTTTCGTTTCAATAATAATTTTGTTGAATGAATTATCCCCTTAAAAATACCCTTATTATATGAAATTTCCCTTCAAATTGTAAGGCGAAACAGGAAAAGGCAAAACAGGAATTCCAGTTACGCCTTAAATCAAAGTTTGATCTTGTTATGTTGATAAAGATGCCAGGGGGCAGAAAAAGCTGGAAAACTTGTGTAAGGCAAAACAGGAAAAGGCGAAACAGGAAGACACCGGAATTAGGAAAGACTTTTTCTATGCTTCTGGAAAGATATCTGTTTTCAAAGATTCGTTGAATATATTTGCTAATATAGATGCAAGATGATCTGAGCATGCCTTGATTACATATGTCTAATTTGGAATACCATCCGGACTAATTGCGCTACGCGGTTTAAAATTCTTTGTAGCTTTTATAAACGTCAGAAGTAGTAATGTGTGGAATTCGAATTGCATTATTATTCTTATTGTCTGGTTGAGATACAGGGCTTTTATTTACAGAATCTGAAAAGATTGTTTGGAAATTATCTATAAACACATCTTCTATCTTTAGTTTATCAGAACATGAAAAATTGTAATAATAATAATAATAATAATAATAATAATAATAATAATAATAATAATAATAATAATAATAATAATAAACAAGTTGGAGAGCGAAGTTGCGATCGCCTCATATCGGCTCACATCATGAACACTGACTAACAAAGATCTATGTTCATTGATTCAAAGCAATACATTGTATTCGTGAAATATCCTAGAGCAGCCATCTTTCAAAAATATAGCATGACAGAACCACTGTTGCACCGAAAGACAGTTAGGACATTACGGGATAAAATGCGCGCTTTATAGAAAAGTTTATTATATTTATATCTTTCAGGGCGGTAGGAATAACTTCTGTATTATTCATTATTTGATAGTCAGTTAAGTTGTAGTTCCATAGGTAATGTTTCTTTACGATCCAAAAATTCAAAGTAAGCTTGGGATTACGTACCGAAACAAAACAAAAAATAAAAGTTAAATTCTTACTAGTAGTTTCAACGTAAAAGATAAAATTACGCAGTTAGTGAGCTGAAACTGAAGAGGTCGTAAAACTCTGTCGTAGAAGAAATAGTCCAGGACCCATAGTATACCCCCGTAAAAAAATCGAGGTCCAGAGAATTTGATTTTTGATTTGTGTTCTCGGACCATTATTGAATTAATTTAGCTTGGGTAGGCATTTCTAATCCGGGCCGATTAGGTTCTGAACGTCATTTTAACCCTTTCGATACGGTGCGCTTTTTGATGTTTTCGTTGACGAAGTTATACAGGTGCTGCAGCTTCCCTAATTATTCTATTGAAACTTTCTATGGTGCGTTGTGTCGGCCATGGACAAGGTTTCCAGATGCTGGTATATTTGTTTCAAATTAGCTAATAAGAGGGAAATTTTAGAGGGGAAAATTGGATTTTTTTAAAATTTTCACCTAAATTCGGGAATTAAAATTTATCATGGCTGGAAACACTGCCACTAGATAGATTCAACTCATCTTAAAATAAACTTTGGTACACCACTAATATCTCCAAGCAATATCATGTCGATATCTAACAAACTAAGCATGTAATTTAAAAAACATATCATTCTATCTTGTAAAAAATCGCCATTTTCTGGACGTCATTTTTAAGAATGGCGAATATATTTTAATGATGACTTAATATTTCGTTAATCATGAGACCTACATTCAACATTCTTGTATCAGACGTAGGTTATGAATGTCTTTCATATCTCTGGCCAAGACCACTCCCCAGTCACTTTACTAACAAAGCACTCACAATTGGAGCCTTTGATAATGTTGACTTTGAAGACAGCTCTTCTTTGTCCGGCACATATGGCACACATAATACGGCAATGGTGCTTTTTCAAGACCGTGCCAATAGGTTAGATGCAGGGAAATAATCAGTGTCAGCATTAAATATACAGAAACGAAGTTGTAAGCTTATAACACAGCTGCCTTGTCAGTGTGTGCAAAACTACTACAAGCCAAAAACACGTCCCGATTTACCAGAAAGTTTCCAAGTGGTTGAGGATATGGATCATGTAGTGCCCGATACTGCAATCTGTAAAACCAAGGAAACTGAATTTGTTATTACTCTTATTCAGTGTGGACTGAAAGATCAGCACAAGTCAGTTCCTCCATGGGCTGGAATTCATGATCTAATTTCCCAGAGCACCGTCTTATTGAAAAAGATCGGCTTTTTACCAGTAATACCATCTCCTGTCACAAACTACGCAACAGTATATACGGCTATAAAAAATTTCCAAAATGTGGGTCCTCAGCTTGAAGATCAACCAATCCTCCCAATATTCTGTGACGAAGGTGTCTTCCGTATTGTCGCTGAGATCTGTATGAACAATCCAGAAGAATTTAGTGAACTTTATCCAATGATGGGCATTTTTCACATGACAAAAGTTGCACTGCGGTGTGTAGGAAGTTATCCAGGCATAGAAGATGCACTCATTGAGACTGAAATCTTTGGAGCCAAAACTGTGCAATCTGTATTGAGCGGAACTCATTATGTTCGATCGTTACAAGGTATGCTCACCAACTCTGAGGCTATAGAAACATTGCGTTGGATGGCCTTCTGGAAGAAGAATAACAAATTAGATTTCGCAGATGTTATGGAAGAACTGTGCAAGGTACACAATGCAAAGCCAGGCAATATTTACTATACTTCGTTCAATATCACAAACCTTAAGAGCCAAGTTTGAAGAGTTTATCAAAGAGTGCGAGGATAAGTCAGAGCTTTGCAAGTACTGGGGAAATGTAATTTTAATCGGTCTAGTGAAGGACCTAGTACATGCTGATAGAAAAGGTGACTGGGAGCTGCAGAAAAAACTGTGGAGTCACTCATTCCTGTGTTTCGTGAATTCGATTGTATAAACTAAGTGAGATATGGCTCCTGATATTTGGAAAGAATAAAAAAACTAGAAGTAGAAAACAAGTACCTTCACAACAAATTTGTTCAAGGACACTTCGTGATCAAAGACAAAGAAGGACGATTCAATGCTGTAGCTCTTGATATGAAATTAGAACAAACCATTCAGAGATCACAGAAAAAATTCAAGGGAATTGTCTGTCAAACACGTAAAAGTGACTATGTTGCTCAATGGCAACTAGTTTACCACGAAGTACTTTCTATTTGTAACGTTTTCAAAGAGATGACTAATTCTGAATTAATGGACCACCGTGAAACTGTTCCTCACCATGAGCTAATGGGAAATAGAGGAGAACGTTTCAATAGAAATGTTGAGAGCCTTGTTCATTTTATGCAGCGATGAGGAAATCAGTTTGAAATGATTGAGCCTGAGAGACTGCATAAGTTTGTCACAAAACAACATGTAAATAATGATGTAAAGGCACGTCTACTAAATATCTTTTCACATGGGTCAGAATTATATACACAGCTGAAGCAGGAGAAGTTTGTATTGAAAATAAAATCGTTTCTTGACGTAATCAATAAAGCTAACCTTCCACGCTTTAATCGGAACAGTGTAACAGAACCAGCAACCAGAAAAGCTCCACTGGTGATCTCAAATAAAATTCTTTCCCAAGTCAACATAGAGATAGATCTGGCAAAAGAAAGTGGGGAATCTATCAAGAACATTATGTCTCACGACCTTCTTCCAACAAATGCGTTATTTGATGGAGATGATGCGACAAAACCAGTAAAATACACACTCTTTAAAGAATTAGAAAAATATCTTTCATCTGGCGATTTTTATTTCGAAAGGGTCCCTGCACTAAACACTGCTGTTATTGTGGATTATATGTCCCAATTGCGAACGGTCAAGCTGTCATCCATGAAAAATTTTGGAGAGGTTATTCAGAGAGTTCAACAAATATCAAAATCAGTATGCACTCTGCAAGAACTGCATATCATATTTGACAGTTGTCTTGAACTTTCGCTCAAAGAGTGTGAGAAAATCAGGCGAATGTCTACAACTGGATGAATCGAACTTGCATGTATAACAAATTCTACACCTCTGCCTTTGCAACATGATAAATTATGGTCATCTACATCAAACAAGCTTAATCTAGAGATGCTAATGCGGCGAAATATTACTGATGTTTCAGCAAACTCAGAATTCCCAATTATTGCTAGTGGAATAATTGTTAATGAGGAATTGATGCCGGCACAAATATATTCAAACGGTGCAGGCCATATTGTGGAAGAACTGAACCACAAATTGGAGGAAACTAACCTTCGTGTCATTCCACATGTAGAGTGGGCAGTTCGAAAAGGTTTGAAGTGAATAATTGTTCTATCGAATAACACAGATGTAATTATTCTGTTACTTCATTGTGTTGCACTTCTTATAAGTCAAGGATTGGAAGAATTATGGATACGTTGTGGAACAGGTGTAAAAAGACGCTTCATCCCTCTTCATATTTTGTACCATACACTCAACTCAGAGATTTACAATGTTCTCATCAAGGCCCATATTCTCACAGGTGATGACATTATGAGCAAAATAGGAACTAAGCGCGGAGCTTTAGCCGCTGAACCAGTGAAGTTTCTAAAAGAACTTGCTGAGATTGACGACGACTGTGACTTCAAAGACGTCGATAAGTATCTTGTGCGAGTGTGAAAAACAAAATGTGATGTTGGCACTTTTGATGAACTTTCCTACAATGAGTTCAAGAGATCAGTCCAAATAAGTGACCTTCCGCCAACGTCATCGTGCATGGACACATTAAAAGAGCATTTTATTTACTCAGAAGATGTGTAAATGTTTTGAATCTTTCGTATGTTCAAAAGACCTCTGTGAGTTTCGATGAAAAAACGTTGATGGTGTTCTTAAACCTATTAAATTTTTAAAGCCTCTACTCAGTGAACATGTAACTGCAAAACCTGCGCTACGAAAAGATGCTCCTGCCGATACGCTCTTCTGAAATGTTCGTCATGCTGGAAATGTAATGCAAGTGACTGTAAAGACGCGTAATTGCAAATGGACATAATTAAATCCAGCTTCACGATATACGCCTGTAAAAAGAAATTGTGTTTCACAAAATTTCATTTTTGATTTGCAATCTTGCATCATTATTGAATTAATATAGCTTAAGAAAATTGTCACGTTTTTCATACAAATGTAAATCAAACAAATTTATATACATGTATTCATTACTTATAATGAGTATTCTTTATAATTTGAATTTGTATAATTGTGTACCCATAGGCAAACTTATGTATTTTATCTACTTGGGTTAATTACTTCTATTCATGATCTTAGACATTCTTTGCTGATCACAATAAAAGGATTGAAACCTATTTATATTTAGTTTATTTCAATACATGTCTATTCGTTATTTATTATAGCCTCCATCATAACTTTCCATTAGACCTACAGTTAATTTAGTTGCTAGCACGTATGCCTTGAGTGTATAGTCCCGGGTTCGATTCCCGGTGGGGGTACAGTTGAACTAAAAAGTGGTTTGGATTCGTCTATAATCAATAGGTCCACGTCTCCTTTAACCACTATGGCATAACTCAAACAAACCAAAAAAAAAAATAACATTCTTTATTATAGTTTCCTATATAATATTCGCTATTTTGTAAAATGACTAAAAGGTTGCTCTGATAGGTTATTTTCTATGTTTATAAGAATATTTGACCTTCATAATCTACGTTTTGACACAAGAATGTTGAATGTAGATCTCATGATTCACGAAATATTAAGTCATCATTAAAATATATTCGCCATTCTTAAAAATGACGTCCAGAAAATGGCGATTTTTTACAAGATAGAATGATATTCTTTTTAAAATTACATGCTTAGTTTCTTAGGTATCGGCATGATATTTCTTGGAGATATTAGTGGTGTACCAAAGTTTATTGTAAGATGAGTTGAATCTATCTAGTGGCAGTGTTTCCAGCCATGAGAAATTTTAATTCCCGGATTTAAGTGAAAATTTTGAAAAAAAAATTTCCCTCTAAAATTTCCCTCTTATTAGCTAGATTGAAACAAATATACCAACATCTGAAAACCTTGTCTTTGGCCAATACAACGCACCATAGAAAGTTTCAATAGAATAATTAGGGAAGCTGCAGCACCTGCATAAATTCGTCGACGAAAACATCAAAAAGCGCACCGTATCGAAAGGGTTAAAATGACGTTCAGAACCTAATCGGCCCGGATTAGAAATGTCTACCCAAGCTAAATTAATTCAATAATGATCCAAGAACACAAATCAAAAATCAAATTCTCTGGACCTCGATTTTTTTACGGGGGTATACTATGGGTCCAGGACTAAAAGAAACCAAGTGTTAACTCGTGCCACACAGAGAAATATCACGTATGTGGCATATGTGAAAACGTAGGTTACATACGTAAATCCTGTAGTTTTTGAACTTAACGTCGGCTCCTGCAGCAAACGTGTAACTGAAGATGTGTGTTTTATAATACTGTCCGTATAAGTGTTCCATGTATACGTACTTTCCGTATGACTATATAGGCAGTAAGGACCTTATACACGGATTGACATATAACTATAACATATAGCTGACGTATGTAACATAAGTATACATATGTAATCTACAGAAGACTGTTAGGTGTCACACATAGTGCAGCGGCATGATGTAACATTGAAGCGGAAAAAGGCAATACGTATGCGGCATGCGGACAATGTATGCTCCATACAGATTTCCATAGTAAACATAGGATTCCGTATATTTGTACAACGGATAACGGATTTTCTCAGTGCATTTACCAATGTGAAATACTATACCTAACACATTGAGCTACATGAAACGTGTGCTGGTGATACCATTCATAATTAGGGGCGTCCTAGTGGAAAAAAGTATAACGTGCAGAGATAGAGGAAAAGGTATTATGTGCAGAGAAGAGAAATAGGAAAGAGTTTCCTGCTATTTTCAATTATTTTCTCTAAAAATTTTGTTCGATTAGTAATACCGATTTCAAATGATTAGACGCCTTTCTCCACTTTACATTGAACTCTACTGAATGAAACGACTCTTCGGTGATTATTCCTCCACAACGCTTACGATTCCAAATCTGACAATTCCAAACCCCATTCTATCAGTGGTCACTATCACCGTACAGAAGTTGGCCATCATAGATTGAGCAGTTTGAACGCTATGAGAGGACATAGGGTATACTTTTCCTATAATAATAATAATAATAATAATAATAATAATAATAATAATAATAATAATAATAATAATAATAATAATAATAATAATAATAATAATAATAATAATAATAATAATAAAGTGGTACACAAAATAGCGTCAACGTTATGGCTCCTGAAATGTAGTAAGCGAGTGCTATTAAGAGTGCAAATGGCGACCGTCGTCTTTTCTCTCCATCTAAAAAGGGGGTAAATGCAAGAGAGAGAGAAAGAGAGAGATCAATAAAGAGAGAGAGAGAGAGAGAATGAGTAGAGAACATAATGCAAAGAAGCGAGGCAAAGCAAAAGAAGAAAAAGCACTTGTAGAATTGTCTCTAAAAGAGAACTTTTCCAGTGTTCTGTTAGAGACAGAGAGGGTGCTTTTATAGATGAACTTGTGAAGAACAGAAAGTAGTAGGAAAAAAAACTACACAGAGAGAGTAAGAAGAAAAAAATGTAACTGTTGACAATAGCTCTTGAATCATTTTGGAATTCTTAGTACCCTCTCTTTCTCTTATAGTTTCTGTATCTACATCTTCCCCATCCTTTTTTTTTTTACTTCCTTCCTACGTTTCCTCCCTTTTTCTAATATTTTTTCATCCTCACTGAGCTTCGTATTTCTTGAAGCTCTCGCAAGACTTGCTTGCTTTTACCATCTTTTTTTCCTTCTTGTCTTTCTTCTTCTTCTTCTCTTTCTCATTTGCGAACAAGTATTGTGTGCTCAATTTTAAGAACGAAGAGATACAATAATGGATAGAGATGGAAAATGGCGTCGCATGCTCATGCTTAGAAAGATCAGAGGATTGAAGTTTTAAGCGAATCTCTGTCATAACCTTTGCTTAGTGGAAGAGAGCTGTACGATACAGAAAAACTTAAAATAATAACGTGGGGAAGGAAGTAAAGTTTATATGTAATTCACTGATTCTGTAACCTGAGATAATGTTTCTCAAACCTTTTTCCCAAGAGGACAGTATTTTTATTAGTTAGAATGAAATGAAATCTCTAAGTTTTACGTCCCACGGTTATGCCGGCTAGGCTAAAGGAGACGGCGATGATGGGAAATGAAGGAAGTGATGGAAGTGATGAAAGTGGGAAGAAATGGGAGAACCCCGAGAAAATCCATGCACACTGTGTTTGTCCACCACAAAGTTCACTTGGCGCGCTAGCTGGGATCAAACCAAGGACTCCATGCACTAGGTTTTGAACGCTCTACCACTGAGCCATCGCTATTAGTTAAAATGTTCTACGTACCACCAAACTCGTGTTCTCTTCGAAAGCAAATTTATTATTTTGTTATTTTGGTGTTTAGCATATAAGAATGCTCTTGTATTTTTACAATACTGTTAATTGAAATTCACTTCTTTTTTTAGTAGTAACAGTATCGTATGCAGGATTTCATCAAGGGGGGACTCAAGCTCCAAAGATGTGTTTTAACAGGACTTATGTATACATATTTTATTATAATAAATGTCTTTTTTCATAACATTTTGTTCAAGGAAGGATTAACCTTTGTAACAATTCAGAGCGAAGTTTCTATGAAAACGCCCTATATATTATTTTCAAAAGACTGTTGCAGTCCTTCGCATTGGCGGTCCTGGTTACCTCCCTAATTATCATAGAGTTGTGATTAATACATCGTTGGAAAAGTTATAGAACACAGAATCAGTGAAATTCAGGCCAATTCAGTGAAAAGATATCTTGTCTTATATGGAACGTCCTGAAAATAAATGCAAGTTACATCACAAAACTGAGACTCAAAAAATTGGCCAACTTTGCCCTCCTTCTCCCCATATAAGCAACAAATACACATACATGGTAATATCATGTAGTGAATTACTTCATTGCTTCACATACCATTTTTTTTTATAAGTGTACCCTCAAGGGGAAGAATGCCCCCCAAAAAAGATCTGATGAGAAAACAAAAACCATGAACTTTACCCTCTCCTACAGCCGTGGTATCCCCCATATACATAAAATGCATACCAGCAAAAAACTTTATCTTTCAGGAATACATTGATATCAAAATTATCTTTCTAGCTTAATTAGAAGCTGAGCTATGACGTTTAAAGCCTTGACGCAGCAGTTGCGTCAACGGCCGTTTAAAGGTTAAAACTCAGAAAACCTCCCTTATGTACGCCACTGATTGGTATTAATTGTAGAAAATACATATTAGGTTTTTGTTAGTTACTTACTATTAAAATTACTATTAATGTTTGGCTTACTATTAAAATTTGTCTAATCTTTACTTTATTAAATGGTTTATGCTATAATTTTTATAATCCACTGTATATCTGTTTAAGGTTCTTAAATATAGTGTGATAGATAATTCACTTGTTGACGTTTTGTGGACTAATCTTTTTGCGACTAATGTTCAATCTAAGAGAATCACAAGGGCGGACCTTAAACAGCACAGTTTGAGAAACATTGTGCTTAAGACATTCGGTGGTTCCTCGCCGCAGAACAAAGCTTACTATTTGGTCTTATTCTATGCTAAACAAGTTTAATTACGATTATGTCAAGCTATCTTCCTTTTCTTGATATGGTCCTTTCTTCCTTCTTCGGAACTAAGACTCTTTCGTCCATTAAGATAATATGTTTTTTTAAAAACTGTCTCCGTATATTAATTGATAATAATTTTAAAAACAAATCCATCATTTGGAGAAATTTTGTCATGTTAGAATGTTAGAAGTAACGAAGTGATGTACTTGAAGAGATTTATTACCTCTTTACTACCTCTTTACCACCCTCTCTTTAAACTGCCTGTCAGGTTAACTGCTCATCTCATAAGAATTACGTCATTTCCGTTATCAGCTGCGTTCAGTGTTCTACAACAATGTGTTTTTCTTCGTTTATTAAATGTGTTTATAAAATACAGTACTGAATTTCAATCGGCTCAATCGTTTTCTTTTGTTTGTTTGTTTTGTTTTTCTTCAATCAATATACCAAACCATTTGGTGTAGCAGCCTTTTGTAGGCCTGAACTGCTCCAACGCCATCTGTTAGCGATTAGCTGAACTACTTTCAGTCTACCGACGAATACGAAATCAGCGCCTGTTTCTCAGTCTATCGCTGCGTATCAGACTATTACTTTCTAGACCTAGTGGTCTCACGTCTTTTATTCAAGTGACTCCTCAGTTTGTCTCACGACTCTGGTTGGACGCCGAAAATTGGGAAGCACCGGCCGGGAATCGAACCCGGGACCACGTAGACGTGAGTCCAACACTCTAACCATGAAACTATGTTGTCTCTCTTTCAATCAAGACACACACACCGTAAGTAAGTCTATGGTTTGTGTGATAGTCTAATGTACTTTATTCAATATACTGTATTTCCTTCAACTGAATGTCACTGGAGGAGCTTGCGTTTTAAACTTTTGATTTGGGAAAGTTAAATGTTGGATTACAATACTATAACAATCTCATTATTTTATAGCATATGAATATCTTCTTTTATATTAGCATTATCAAGGATCTTATAAAATAGAGGATCTGCCCTTACAACAAAATCTTAAAGCCATACGTCACAGTTTCGCCACCCCTACTCTGCCCACTCCGCCCAATAGGACCGCAGTGTTTTGAGCCAACAATCATGACGGAAACGAAAGTAACCAATCAGGCGATGGCGGAAACGAGAGTAGCCAATCAGACGTACCGATGCACTGTTGTTTTTTGGCTTCATCGATTTAATAGGATGAAGATACATATAACATCCTCTATTTATAACATCCTTGAGCATTATCGACAATATTTTAAAACATTTCTTTCTCTTCTTCTGCAGCCAGCCTAGTACATATTTCGAATAACTTATTGTCCAAAATTACCCAAAATTACAAGAAAATATACAAACGTAACAAGAAAATATACAAACGTGCCGTTGTAATACTATAAGCCTTTTTAACCGTTATAGAGTTGCTATACAATTTATGGGCTATATAATAGTGAGTGTCATTTCACCCACCGTTTTCGTTATGCGACCAGGGTCCGGTCCCGTAATGATTAGTTAACGGGACTCTACTATATAATATAATATAATAGGCCTATATATATATATATATATATATATATATATATATATATATATATATATATATATATATATATATATATATATACACTACTGGTTTTAAAAAATACCGTAGATTATAAGATAAAGCTAGAGAAGACATTGTACAATTAAGGAAAAGTAACCAATACTTAATAACTATTATTTTAAAGGAAATATTTAGTAAGCCTGATTTTTAAACGCTTTTTATCTGTTATAAATTTATAAATATTTTGCACAAATAAGTAGCCGGAAACAAATAATTCATACATATTTTAGTAATTTCCAAAGTCATAATGGTCTTCAAAAATTATTCCTAATGCAGTATGCGGCAAAACAAACAGTACTGAAATCATGTCATTCATATTTATTTATTTATTTATTGTATAACGTATTGAATCATAAGAAATGTCAAAAGGATGTCAACTAATTGTTACTCAACACAAATTGTAAATTTAAGAGGAATCGAGCCTGCACATCACGTGTTCAAAATATTGACCATTACGTCTAACATTCTTCATAGCCGTTCTGTAGATCGATGTAACATGTTAGTGAACACGGCTTGCTGGAACAACAAAACAAATGATCGAATCTTCTTTCTTAACTCCAGTACAGTGGTAGGGTATTACCTATTCGAAAAATTGTTTCCTTTAGTATACCCCACATGGAGGCATCTGCACTCATCTCCTGCAGTGAGATGCTGGCCACACCGTATGAGAGGAAATAGTGCTCTAAAATAAACACCTTCTCCTCTGTTGTGAGTAACATTATCTTCGCTCCAAGTGCATACTCCGCTAGTCCACACACAGCTAAGCATACAATGTGGCGGTCACAGCTCATAATACATTGCGCTCGCGTGTCATTTGCACGCGAATTTCAGTACTGTTTATTTTGCCGCATACTGTAGTAAAATATATTATGCATAGTTACGAAGTATTGATGGTAATTTTGTAATAAGGTCTTTCAAAGTGGTTGGGTAGATCCTGCCCTAAGCCTCATAATCAGTGGTGTACACAGAACTTCATCAAAGTTGGATTCAAACATCCAGTCCCATATCGTTTCGGGACACTCATAATTTTTGAATATTCCTACATATTATGTCAATATAGGAAATGTTCATTTTTCCACAAAAATTTTGTTGAAGAGGATATATGTTAAATAACTGAAAGGTTTACAAGTTTACCCTGGCGTACGCCACTTCTTTGAATATTTTCTTTTTAAAAAAAATGACATGTAGAAGAAGAAGAAGAAGAAGAAAGGAACTTATTCGAAAATAGTAATGAAAGAAAATAAAAAGGCAAATGTTGTTGCCTAGGGCATTTTATTTTTCTGAACCTTACAAAAAATGTTTCAATGCACGAAAGGAGGAACACACGATTGATTTCTTATAACAAAAAACATGTCCACTTCATGAAAGAATGTTTTAAACAAAAAAATAACAGGTAACATGTTGAAATAAATAAGAAACAAAGAAGTGCTTTCATAAAAAGAGAGAGAGAAAAAAACGGTAGCAAAAGTACGTTGAATACCCTCCAGGCAGAAATTTTAGTTTGGGGGTCCACGTAGTTCATTCTTCTCTTCGATGGAATTCCAAAAGTTCGGTTCGTAACAACGATATGGAGCAAAACTCCGGCATTTACTCGATCAACATTTGCTGTAAATGTTAGCTAACACTCTATATCTACAACTAGAGAAATTCGGAAGCTTAATGTCGCAGAAATATGGTTGTTTACATAAATGAATCCTGTCCTGAGCTACTTCAATCATTTAAAGTTGTTATTACGTAGTGACGTTCTTAAGATTCTACTTTTTTTTTATCTCTCCATCACCTTGTCAGTTCATGTATTACTAATCCTAAACTTATTCCGCTACTCTGGTTTTTAATTGAGTTGATTTTGAGTTTAGCGTCCCTTTCAGCAGCGAGGCTATATGAGATATTGACCTACTGATTAACGTAGAATTCGAACCACATGAAGTTCCGCCGGGAAGAGAACCAGACTCTCCCACTCCACAGGCGCGCACGCTGAAAACTTAGCCACGAAGTAGCTCTGTACTCTGGTGTTTAATTTCCAGTTTGCTGTAACATCCCTCTTTGAACTATAGAAGAAAGAAACTGGCTATGCTACATCTATCTAACTGACTTAGCAAAACTATAGATACACCACATTGACTTGACACGTAGTCTTTCGTTCCAAGCGCTGCTATCGGCTGAAGGAATTCAACTCCCTTTCGCGTAGACGGCTCCAAGGCTCTCTCGCTTAGCAACAACTGAATCCTTATTGGCTCAACGCGTGGGTGTGTCGAGGGTGGAGCTTTAGTTTGCATTTTTGCCACGGCTCAAGGCATTTTGGCAGCACTATACCTACCTACGCTATAGCGGGTGGGTTAGAACCTTCCCGCAGCTAGAACAATCACACACTGTCTTAAAACAAGTGAATGATGATGGAAGAATTGATGGAATGAGAAATCGGGAGGAAACGACAGTCCCACGTCACAAAAAAAACCCACGGACATGATGTTGTCCACCACAAACTTACTTGGCCTATGATCGAGCCAGGAACCTCAAGCACCAGAGATAAGACCTCTCTACCACTGAACTACCTTGTCCGCATCCGATTCCAGTTTGAATGGAAGTTTAACAGATAAAATGAAAACTATGTTTATAACGTTGAATCAATTCAGTGAAACAAGTTTTTCGATATCTCTTCCTATTTTTGTTCTGATACTTGTTGACAGACAAACAAACAGATAACCGTACCATAAGACTTCATTCAGATACTTATGTATGGCGTAGTTTGGAAGTCTAAAAAACCAAAGAAGTAGCTATATGCACAACGCACTAAGATTTTCATTAATAGTACCACTATTGTTCTAGGATGAAGAGCAACGAGCAAAGAAAGGGATACAGTTAAGATTGAAAAATACAAGTCAAACCACTTGGCGTAACAGCCCATTTTGTGGACCAGAGCCTCTACAACGCCATCTCTAACGACTGGCTGAACTATGCCTAGTGACGTATGCGTGGTCAGGGCGCTGAATTCCCCTATCTCTAACAGGTGTATCTGGAGCTTTCTAGACCTAATGGCCGTCACGTCCTTTATTCAAGTGACTCCCCAATTTGCTTCACGGGTGGACGCTAAAAACTGGGAAGCACCGGCCGAGAATCGAACCCGGGACCACGCGGACGTGAGTCCAACGCTCTAACCACTACACTATGATTTAATATTGAAGTAACAGTTAAAAAATCTACTGTTCCTACCGGGGAAATAAGATATAATTTCACATGCTATTTTAACTTAAAAATAAAGGTAAGCAAGAAAGTTCTGACGCATTTCTACTCACCGCCTTCGAACATCGATATGTCACCTAAGACGTACCTGGAAGATCAAAAATAGTCCCCATCAGCATCGACGACCTTCTGCCAACGTTCTGGAAGGCCATGGATTCCAATCGCGGTAGAACTTGGTGGGCCGTGAAGCGAAGAAGGTACCAAATGCATTTTGTACCTCTACTAGGCATTTGAACTGGCATCCGCCAAGGTGATTGTCCAAAGAAGGGAACAGGTGCAATGTCCGGGGAGTATGGCGGATGCAATAGTGTTTTCCATCCAAGGAGTAGAATGGTGTCTCGGGTCATCCTAGCCATGTGGGGCTTAGTGTTGTTCTTTAACAGGAGACCCCCCTTTGGGGTACAGAAGTGCTGGCTCCAGAGTTTTGAGTCTTTCTTGAATACAGCTCAACTGCTGGCGGTACACAGTTCCATTGCTGCTCTCACCAGCTGGTAGTAGTTCCCAATGTACGATGTCGCGAGCAGTTCATCAAACACACAGGAGGACCTTCTTTTGGTGCAGTGCTGGTTTCAGCTCTTTTCGAACCGGTTTATGGAATACAAATCAATTCTGATGACGCCGTGGAGCTTCGTACAGGACCCACTTCTCATCACATATCAACACCCTCCCCAGAAATAGCTCCTTCCTCAGACGATACATCAAAGAAATAAGTGTCTGCTCGCGTTGCCTTCTGGTCCGGAGTCAAATTATGTGGGACCCATCGACCCAACTTGTAGTGCTTCACAAATTGATAGAGGTACTGTCGAATGGTTTCTCCACTCACACTGAATTGTAGTCTCATTTCCTCACGTGTCTGGCCACTGTTTGTCTCAATTGGTGCCTGAAAATCTTCATTTCGTATATGTGTTGGTTTTCTGGCACTTGGTGTGTCTTCGAGTGTTTCGTCACTGTTCTTAAACTTGTTAAACCACCGCTGCACTGTCTGTGGAAGGCCTGGTGTATCTGCAGCGGCGTTTGACCCCAGTTTGAACTCGTACAGCATACACGCCGTTATGATGCTCTGTGGAGGTCTCATGTTCACTCTGTCGTTACGCAAGTTCACGGTGCAACTGAAGTACCACAACCAGGTAGTATGTTGGATATACCCACATCAACAACTGACCTTCCTCTTATCTCCATTCGCATTCAACTCACGATGTGAGGGTCAATTGAACCCAGACTCCACAAAAAGCGAAAGAACTTTCTTAATTACCTTTATATGGTCATGTATAAGCCTGTTGATGAAAAACAAGCCAATCCGGCAACAGAGTATTGGGGGAGAGGACGAATTCGCAATAATAATAATAATAATAATAATAATAATAATAATAATAATAATAATAATAATAATAATAATAATAATAATAATAATAATAATAATAATATCAAAACAATTGGTTACATTACTTTTGAGTACTCTATGTACTCTATAATCACATATAATTGCTTTAAGAGAAATTAGCTGGACTTCATTTCACATTAGTAGATACTTCAAAAATATATACTTCGTAATTAGAATTTACATTTAGTATGTGTAAAGCAGAATGATATATCGTATATACGCAATGCGTATCAATGAACTAGATTCGCAATTTGTTCCCCTTGAAATATTTCCCGTATCCATGACCAACATTGGAATTATGTCCGCAACTGTCAAACGTTATCTCTTAACAGCCATTCTTTTTTCATTCTTGACAGTTTTGATTATGTTCTGTCACCAAAATGTGTCAGATCTTTTAAGATATTCATTGTTATTTTATTCTTCTTATTATATTTTTTTCTACAAAAGGACACACATACGCATTCCTTTCTGTAAATTTAATTACTTAACAAACAAACAAACAAAAGGAAACTAGATTGCTTGTTTATTTATCTTAAGGTACAAATTGTATATCAATTTCCTGAGATATAACTGTCCAACACAGTTTAACCTGAAACAACAGTACAAGTGTACAGAATGGATAGTATATGGGTTCATTGTATCTCACTAAATCTTGACGATAATACAACACTTCCTTTCTTGTATTGGATCTACTTATTTCTACATAACCTTATCTCACTAAATTTTGATTTGAGAAAATAATACAACACTTCTTTTTTTTTGTATTGTATCTTCTTATTTCTACGTCACTTTATCTCAGTAAAGTTTGATTTGTTGAAAGAATACATCACTTTCTTTTTTATTGTATCTACTTATTTCAACATCATCTTTTCTGTAAATTTTGTTTGGATGAAAGACACGGCACTTCCTTTTTTATTGTATCTACTTATATCTACCTCACTTTATCTCATTAAATTTTAATTTGATGAAAGAATACAGCACTTTCTTTTTTCATTGTATCTATTTATTTCTCCATCACTTTATCTCATTAAATTTTGATTTGATGAAGAACACGGCACTTCCTTTTTTATTGTATCTACTTACTTCTACATCACCTTATATCACTAAATTTTGATTTGATGAAAGAATACATCACTTCTTTTTTATTGTATCTATTTATTACTACATAACCTTATCTCACTAAATTTTGATTTGCTGAAAGCGTACGACACTTCATTTTTATTGTGTCTATTTATTTCTACATCACTTTGTCTCATTAAATTTTGATTTGATAAAAGAATACAACACTTCCATTTTTGTATTGCATTATATCTACTTATTTTTACATCCCCTTACTTAATTAGTAAAAGAGCAAGCTGAAATGCCTTTCTTCGTACGGGAGGAATAAGATTTAGGAAAAATATTTGAAAGGAGTATTTGAGTCCTCTTCCCCCTCCTCCTTCCTATCCCATCCTTGAATACATACTCTTCCCTCAGGGTGAATTCAAAGTGAATTTCTGGAAACGCAATTAGAGCCAAGTGTTATGTTCAAAAATTCATTTCAAACGATTCAGCCATTTTCTCTTTAAAAAAAAAAGTGATGTACAAATTCTAAAATTTTACAGAAATTGCCCCAAGCAGAAATTTCGTAAACACTTCGACACATGTTTATTTGTTGTTAGTGAGGAGTTTCCGAGTTACCGAGGTTCATCTACTTCTGTCCAGTCCCAGTTCTTATAAATTTAATAATATCACAAGATACAGTAAGAATTTATAATGGTATCGAGTTGGCATGTTACTCTAAAAACATACGCTGTTATCCTGAGCTCTCCATAATTCGCTGATGATATTACATTCTTGGTATAGAGTTAACTGAATGATGCATATTAAATAATATTATATAGTTAATAAATATATTGCTCAACATAATGCCACGGTACAGTCAATATTTCCTGTCGTCTGTTTGTGATAAAATATTATGGCTCAATTTTAACACCATATATTTT
This sequence comes from Thermobia domestica, assembly GCF_964235325.1. Taxonomy (NCBI): domain Eukaryota; kingdom Metazoa; phylum Arthropoda; class Insecta; order Zygentoma; family Lepismatidae; genus Thermobia; species Thermobia domestica. The sequence goes on from NC_137466.1 coordinate 67,713,116, forward strand.
AATATTGCTCAATTTAATGCTACAATATCCCAATATTTGGTCAGTCCTTTTATAATAAATTTTACAAGATTCTATTCTACATGAATACCTAAGAAATTAATATCGATTTACCTAATAGCAACTGTAAAGACTTAACATTTATTCTAAATAGTTGGTAGAAGCACTTTTCGTTTCTAATACAGCACTTTTCTTTTCTGTAGAATACATCAACTCCAATCGGAAAACGACCATTAGGAAGACCTACAAGCAGATGGGAGGACAATATTAAGGTGGATCTAAAAGAAATAGTAATACAAAGTAGAAACTGGATCCAGTTGGCTAAGGATGGAAGTCAGTGAAGTGCTTTTGTGAAGGCGGCATTGTACCTTCGGGTTCCATAGGCTATAGAGTTAGTTAGAATACATCAGTGATTCCGTCAGATCAGCCAGTAGAAGGTGTCACCCATATAATCGAATAAATACTAACTCTCCCCTTACGATTTATACTTGCAAGAAGAATATTGTTGATTTCTCATTTAATTAAGTGTTTTCTCGGTGCAAGAACATTCCAGTTCAGTTCCCAATGAGAGCTAATGTGATATGAATTTTACATTAAGCTATTGGTCAACGTCTCATGTTGTCTCAGGGACATTAGGCTGCAGAAACTAATGAACCAAAAGCCCTTCCTAAATTTTCATTACATTCTCCACTGTAAAAGCAATACGTATATTTACAAATAAAAATGAACATCATACCTGTCACTTAAAGCCAAAGTTTACAGGTTTTCAGAACTTTTTTTTAACTCAACTTAGGCCTATAAAAGATTATATTACTGCATTTCCATGTTTGAGTTTCCGTAAGAGGTGATAATTGACCACTAATTTTCAATTGTATTCTTATTGGAAATTATCTTATAATAGGATTATGCGACATTGTTGTAAAAATTTATTGTACGGAGTGAAAATATCTCATTGTGTGACTTGCACGATTTTTGAAATCTCTGTATCAAAAGACAAGTGTTAGAATAGGGGAGGAAATAACAGAGGAAAGTGCAATTAAAAGGGAAGTTCGACACGGATGCTGTCTCTCGCCAACATTGTTTAATATCTATCTAGAAGAGATAGTGAAAAAGAGCCTACATAATAAAGATGGCATTTCCGTAAGAGGTAAAATGGTTAGGTGTATACGATTTGCAGATGATATGGCGCTTGTTGCAGGATCTGAAAAGAAAATCAATACGATGTTAGAAAACTTGAGGAAGGGTTGTGAAGAATATGGAATGAAAATAAATGTTAGAAAGACAAAAACCATGGTGAATGGAACGAAGCGGTCAGTGTCAAATATGGAATTGGGAGCGAAGAAAATAGATCAGGTGGCAAGTTTTCGATACCAGGATAGTATTATTATTGATGATATGAAATGTGAACGTGAAATATAAGCCAGGATAGGAATGGCGAAAGAAGCCTTTTTAGGAGGAAGAAAAGACTATTTTGTGGAACCTTGAAAAAAAAGACTCATAAAATGCTTCATGTGAAATATTGAATTGCATGGGGTAGAAACATGAACATTACGCAAAAATGACTAAAAACGATTGGAAGCTTTCGAAATGTAGGTGTGGAGAAGAATGGAGAGAATTAGTTGGATCGAGCGGAAAACGAATTTAGACGATGTTACAAATGGTGAACGAGAAAAGAACATTTTTAGATATTATTAAGAAGAGGAGGAGAAACTGGTTGGAACATTGGCTAAGTAGAAAGGAACTGTATCATGAGGGACATGCTAGAGGGTATGGTGTTAGGGAAGAGAGAGAGGAGGCAAAGGAGACTACAATTAATGAACAATATCAAAACAGAAAAATCGTACGTGCAGACAAAGAGGTTAGGAGCACATCACTTACGTTTATATTTTTGTCATTTTTTAACCCATGGAAAGGATAACGTAAACCATCCAAATTTACAAATATATATTAATATATATATATATATATATATATATATATATATATATATATATATATATATATATATATATATATATATATATATATATATATATATATTTGAGGGTCATATTGAAAGTCATGAGCAACATCTTTCCACAACTGTAATCTTTATTTGTAAGTGAAACCAAATATATTATTTCAATCTTCAGACCTTTCTTTCACTTATCTTACATAGTCTCCGTTTTTTGCACACATTTCCCCATCATTTTGCAAGTTTGAAAATACCCTAGTGATAGAATTCCATTTCAGCTGCCGTAGACACTGACACACTGCTTACCGAATGTTCTCCAGTGTCTCGTAGCGATGGCCTCGCAAAGATGGTAGTCTCTTCACAAAACCGAAAAGATGGTAGTCGGAGGATGTCATGTCGTAGCTGTAGGGAGGATATGGAAGTGTTTCCCACCCAAATCTCCTGATCTTCTTCATAGTGACACGTGCAGTATGCAAACGCGCATTATCCTGTTGAAGAATGAGATTCTTTCCAGGACATTTATCACACAAGGCACGACGGAGCTTCAAAAGTTTCTGGGTGTAACGGGCAGAATTTATGTTTTGTTCAGGCTCAAGAAAGTCAACCAGAATGCAACCCTGTGCATCCCAGAAGACGCTCCCCATAACTTTCCCTACCGATTGTATTGTCTTCGGTTTCCTTTTAGGTGGCGAATTCAAGTGGTGCCATTCCATACTCTGTCGTTTTGTTTTAGGTTCATAATGATGGAACCAACTTTCATCTCCAGCCACAATACTCGTCAAAAAGTTATCACCTTCATGTCGATATCTCTGAAGAAGGGTTTGAGCAATGGTTAGTCTTTGACATTTGTGACCTGGTTAATAAACGTGGGACCCAACGGGCACAAACCTTCCGATATCCTAAGCTGTAAATTATTTCTTGCACCGCACTACGTCCAAAACCAAGTTTTGCAGCGATTTCATTCACAGTGATACGCCTATCTCCCCTAATCAGCTCATCAACCCTTACCTTGTTGCGTTCCGTGGAGACAGTTCGAGGGCACCCTCTGCGAAGCTCACCTTCGATACTCGTGTTTCCATTCTTAAAATGTTTCACCACCTCCTGATACTGCTGGCACCCATGCACACATCTCCATAGGCACGCTGCAATCCGTGGTGAAATTCAGAAGTAGATTGGTCCTCTTTAGCAGGGAATTCAATCACAGCACGCTGTCGAAACGAAACATCGGTGTGCGCCATTTTGGAAATCCTGCCTATGGTCATGTGCTAGCAACAAACGGCGCCAACGTCTGGAAAGAAAGAAAGAAAGGTCTAGATTGAGATGATATACTTGGTTTCACTTACAACTAAAGATTACGGTTGTGAAAACATGTTGCTCACGACTTTCAGTATGCTCCTCGTATATACAAGAGTCCTATAAAATATTTAACAACGTTTTATTCCTTGACAATTCCTAAGTTTAAAAGATGAACTAATGTATCCCTTTTGAAATTTGAGATAAGTACATTAAGACATCACTGATTAAAGAGAATGAATACATATATCCATTCATATGACCCTACGCTGTAATGAAGTCTCATCTTAGAGGATAAACACTGTCTACGTGGTAATAGTATTGCTTACGTAAATATGCCTAGATTTTCATTTGATTTTAATATTTTTTTTCCTTCTTTCTTTGTTGAACTTCTAAGGGCGCGTCATTGCCTCGTGACCTCTCACTTCTACTCCTGATATCATGGGCGGATCCAGGTCTGAATTATTGGGGGGCGGTGGATTGTAATACTGCTACTTAGAGCTACTTTTAAGAGCTCCAAACTCTGAGATGGGTTTTATTTATATATGAAATAAAAAAAAGTTTCCTCTTCGGTAAGGGTTGATGAAGTTTTATTTATATATAAAATAAAAAAAGTTTCCTCTTCGGGGGGGGGGGCAATCGCCCCGATCGCCCTCCCCCTGAATCCGCCACTGCCTGATATTAAAGTAAAAGAAAATGCGTAGTACTTTTATTGAAGTAATTAATAGCTATCAATAATATTTTGTAATAATACATTATGTATGCTATTAGAAGTTATGTAATCTTTTACTATATTTAATTCTGAAATCTATTATTTAACCCTTTCAGACCTGGTGGTCACATTTGTGTACATTAAGTTTTAAGCTTAATATAATTACTCTGTAGGATTCTAAATGGCTGGGTTTTTATGTCAGAATTCTTTGAACTTTTCTAAATCACTTTCCACTATTTCTGTGGTGTTTTAATCTGTTGTCAGGAAGCAATGCACATTTCTTGTAGACTACTTGCAGGGGCTATCACAATTGACAAAGCTCAGCCACGTAGGCGGTTTTATTCTTGGCGAAACAAGCAATTTGCAATAAATTCTCCTTTTGTTTTAGTGATGTATTTTGAGTTTCTAAACTATATAGATCACAATGATGTGTTCGATTAATCCCATTTTTATTTTACATACGTATTTCAACCCTAATGCACGCAAAATGTTTCGTTCATAATTCTCTAAATATGAAATCCACAAACGAATTGACGGTTGTATTTCATTTGTTAAGTCATAAAGAATAATAATTCAAAATAACAATAACACCGGAGAGTAAACAAAAAATCAGGTCTGAAAGGGTTAAACTGTTTGTAACTGACCATATAGTGTATGATCATTACGCAATCTACTTGAATTTCATCTTTTCAATGTTTTTGGACTAATGTTAAATCTAAAAAACCACAACGGTATACCTCGAGAATCACATATGGTCCGCGAACCACAGTTTTGAGAAGCGCTCCCGCAAATCATGCTTTAAACAAATTATCACACAAATACACATGCCTTTACCATAAGCACTGTTAACCATTGTTCTGGAAAAAAAAGATAGAAGGACTGTACACAAGAAAAGAAAGATATGTTGAACAATTGGCATCACCAGATAGAATTGATGGGTTATGTAGCTATTCAGCTTACTTCGTAAGTCGAGTGTTAGATGATGTGAGAAGGAGAGGGGTTCTTGAAACCGGATTCTTCTATCATACAAAGAGGATGAACATTAGAAAAAAATAGTTTCACGAAGAGAAAGACGGGATTTTTTAGAAAAGGGAGTCCTCGAAATACTACTATAATATGAGTGAGGACCATCCACAAGAAAAACGTGGAACACTATGAGTACATTTTCTGCATTGGCGGTACATCCGCAAGGTTTTGATTCCTTGTGCCTTTCTAAAAGGAAAAAAAGAGAAAGAGAGAGACGGCCACTTCTGTTCCCTCCAAATAATCCTCTTCTATTCTCCTTCTTTGATCTCTTTAGGACGCATTTCTACCTTCTTTCAGCCTTCTCAACACTCACATCAGAGTAACCTTATTCAATAAGGGATCATATTTCGTCGCTTTCTTCCATTTCCTCACGCTTCAATGGCGAAAGTTGGCAATTCTGTTTGTTATTCAAGTAGTCCTGAGGTGTGCAAGCAAGGCACGCATATAAACATACACATACACACGCATTGCAGACAACATAATATTGTGTTATATAGTGAATAGAGAAAAGGAAGGTAAAAGGTCCTAACTGTTCTTTTTCAGGTATTTTCATAGAAACTTGGCCACAATTCAACACTATTATGAGAAACCCAGAATTATCATTTGGTATCTCGGTATTTCATACGGGGTACTATGCAGAAAGTTAATTTAAAACATAAAGAAAATATCCTATGGAAATATTGGTTACGTCAAATGAGATATTTACAAATCCAGGTTCCCGGCTCTTGAGCTCACGAGCCCTTTAAATTACTAGCGAGCTCGATCCCGAGTCCTAGTGAGTTCGAGCCCCAATATGGTTAGCGAGCTCAAACCACAAACGAATGTAAGCCCCACTGAGGATATCGAATCTGAGCTCTTAGCGAGCGCTAGTCTTGGAACGCCATGTAAAGGAAGTTGAAAGAGGTAAGCATCTGAACGGTGTTTATTGTTCGCGTCTAGTCCAATATATCAAGAGATATCGTCGAAAGAAACCTGATAAGTGCTTTTGTTCCACTTTACAGTAAGACACAAGTACCATAGGGCAATAGTGCCCCATTTAACAGTACGAGACAAATACCATGGTCCACTAGTGCTCCACTTAACAATACGAGACTGATACCATGGGCCAATGGTATCCGATTTAACAGTACGAGACAACTACCGTGAGCCAAATGATGCTACAATGTTTCCAACACAACACACACATTCACAAGGTATGTTCAAAATTATGTCCATTAGTTGTACGACAAACTTCCAGCCTACCATGTAAAGATTTTAGTACATGTTGGGGCATTTTAGTCAAAATGATAGAAATGACTCAGCAATACGGCGTTTCATATCGTTCGGAGTTGTTGGTATGTCCTTACACACCGTATTCTTTACCATTGCCCACAGAGAAAATTTAAATGGTTCAAATCAGGAGAATGGGCTGGTCTTTCTTCCAATAAAAAATATATGAGTCGTGCATTGTGGGCAGGACAGTCGTCCTGATGGAACTGTATGTTCCTTCCGGTTTTTAGTGGAGTGTCTTCTAACATCAATGGAAGGTTGCTCCTTAGTAAGTCGACATACTTTCGGGAATCAAGTACGCCTTCAACGAAAACCTTTATGATGTATTGGCCTACTATTCTATTCCGCATATTTACACTCCACGAACACTGTCGTTCCACTTGAAACAGCTAATGAGGATTGTCAATAATGCCATGATTCGAAAATGTTGTTATGTCATTAAACAAGATGCAAGATAAAGCAAATGCATTTTGCTGTCCTAATAACTATTCAGAAAAGTGTTCATGAATATGATAATCGTTTCAATGTAGCTTCTGGAGGGGTGACACTTGATACGAACGGAACTTGTGATGGTGGAGAATACGGGTGACACTAGCCTAAATCAGTCTAGAGCACTTTGCGATGGCAAGTGTGGTAACGTGTAGATCTACCTCCACAGCAGCTGTAGTAACCACGAAGCCTCGGCTCTATACAAATCATAGAACTGTTTTCTCTCACGTGTAATACATCGGAAGAATTCGATACGATTCGTGGAGCTGCCCCCCGAACACACATTTGAGAGAAAGTCAAACGTTTTAAGTATCGCAACAACGTTGCCAAACTTGGAAGACATGTTGGAACGGGCTTGGTAGCCTAAAGATTAAATATAAGTAAGGTAACAAAGAACGAAATACTTTTCGCAGTTACGTAATGTACCTAACCTCTCACAGAACATGTAGAAGTTTTCTAACGCTGCATTCCGGAACTTGAAATTTTTAATAAACGCTTATTTTGATTTCCGTTGTCAGCGTAAGACAGTTCTCGTTTAATGAAAGGAGTTTCTTAGCACTAAATTAATGGGACTGTGAAATATATCCTTTTAAGGTAAGTTTCTGTTTAATAAGGGGTCCGTTGAAGATGTTTTTTTACTATAGGGTATATAAACTTCACGTACTGATTTCTTTTCTTAAATTTATATACAAGTTATCAGAATCCTTACACATCACGAGAGGCCCACGAAAAATGTGATATAATAATATTTAAACCATATTTATTATTGAAGTAAATTGTGTAATGATTAGCGTTCATTTAAACGTTGATTATTGTTCTTCATTGTGTTCGTAAATTTACATGATCAATTTATAGTTGTTATACTATGAATCATGTAATACTAAAATAGTGTTTAAGACAGGGCCATAACTTGTAAGAGGTAAGGGGCCAATTGCCCCCCAAGGGGAGCTCCCAATCGTTCGAGGGGGCCCATTTTAAGACAAAATTTTCTTACTCCGTATGCGATACGAACATGAAATTATAAATGAACCATCAAACAGATTCACTACATTACATAAACAAAACAGCACACAAAAGGTCAATAAAACGAAAATGAGTCTTGGACCCATTCCAGTAAAAAATGTCTATTATTAGGGGCCCTAGAAATTGTACAAGGAGTCCATAAATCCTTCAGGAAAGTAAAATTCTATAACTTGGAAACCGTTATGTTTAAGTGTATAAATTTTGGGGGTTGGAAGAAGGGAAGTTTAAAGTTTTGTTCTGGCCACAATGCTCGATATTGACCATAATGCTCGATGACGTTTGCGCTGGTAATCACGTGACTTAAGATGGTGTATATTAAAGAAAAGGCATAATGTGTTTTTTGGTTTGCGGAATTAAAATGTTGAGTTTCAGTGCGGAGAAAGTTCCAAACAACTTATGGGAAAACACCTCCAGGAGAAACAAGTATCAAGAGGTGGTACGAGAAGTTCAAAGAAACGGGAAGTGTGTCAGATTTACCACGCAGTGGAAGGCCAGAAACGAGTGACGATGTGATTCACACGTTGCAGGACAGCGTAGCCAGGAGTCCAACGCAGTCGCTTAAACGTAGGTCATTGGAACTGGGAATACCGAAGTCAATGTTACACAAGATCGTACGCAAGAATTTGAAAGTCCGGCCTTATAAGTTAAAATTTGTGCACGAGCTGATAGAGGAATACTGTGACATGAGAATGAAATTCTGTGAGTCAATTTTTACTCGCTTACAAGAAGATGGTGACCTTCTGTCTCGATTTCTGTTTTCAGATGAAGCCACATTTCATGTGTCGGGAAAAGTGAACAGGCACAACTGCCGAATTTAGGGAATGGAAAATCCACGTGAATTCGAGGAGCATAAGCAGGGTAGTCCCAAAGTGAATGTGTGCTGTTTCAATGGACCACATTATCGGCCCTTTTTTCTTCGAAGAGGAGACAGTAAATGGTAACAATTATCTAAACATACTACAGACATTCCTTTTGCCAGAACTTACTAGGTTAGGCATTCTTAATGAGGTCCACATGCAACAGGATGAGGCACCGCCGCACTATGACCTTCAAGTTCGACAGCTTCTTAACGAAGAATTTAAGGAGAGATGGATTGGGCGAAGAGGATCCACATCTTGGCCTGCAAGATCACCAGATTTGTCGCCTTGTGATTACTGGCTATGGGGACACGTGAAGACCAAGATGTATTCGCAGAATCCAGCTAATCTGCACGATCTCAAGAACAAAATAACTGATGTGATTTTGAACATTCCAGACGAGCACCTCCAACACGCAATTCTTGGTTTCTCAAAAAGACTGCAAGAGTGTTTGGACGTGAATGGTGCACAATTGGAGGTTTGGCGATGAACCTTAACTAGCTGAAACAAAAGTTTGAACCTTTCTGTAAGTACACCAAAATGTATTTCTTAATACATTACATAGTTTCCAAGTTAAAGAGTTTTACTTTCCTGCAGGACTTTACGGACTCCCTGTATTTATTCGTATGGGTTTGAGATCTGTCAATATTATCCCCTTAATTTATTTGTCATGTATGGAACGGGCCCAGGGGCGTAACTACCGGCCCCGCAGACCTTGCAGTGCGGAAGGCACACAGGCTCCGGGGGACCCATAAAGAGTAAGAGAAAAATGGAAAGAGGGGGCCAAAAATTAGAAAACAACTTTTCTAGGGGCCCAAATACGCGTACTAATGCTTGCCCCTCCAGAAAAAGTCTGGTTTGAGATATAAGACTTCGTTCGCGAGACTCCAGAAATTTCTCGTCTTGTCTCGAATTGTCAAGGATCTCGTTTTGTCTCGAATTTGAAAATGTACTTGTCGTACCGACATCCTTCTCATTTTCGAAATGACTTGTTCGCAATACTAAATGCTATCCAGCATTACCTCGGCTTGTCACTTTTATTTCTTAACTTGAAGAAGCACCTCTAGGTAAATCGACAACTAGATGAATTTAGGTCAAGCTATTGTTGAATCCATCATTACTGAGTTCTTTGCAACTAAAAATGTTGATATTGTCAGATTCTTCGTATCAAAATACATATAATATATATATACGTACTTTTTAGAATTATATTTAGCATTCATTCAAATGGATCGTCCTCAAGTCTGCAACTCTGTTAGAAGAACTTGTAGATCTAGTGTATGGAACTTTGGTGGAAAGAAGACATTGAAGGAAACCGGATAAATATTCTTTCTTTTCCCCTCCATTCGCAATGGGATTTTTGTGCATCAGTATTTGTTGTTCTTGCATTTCTATCTTCCTTCTTTGTGTCCTATACCTCTTCCTCCTTTGGCCTCTTTTTTTTTATTCTTCACCTATCCCTCCACTGCTTCTTCCGTTTCTGGTTCTCAACAACACACACACACACATAATATATCTACATTATCCAACTCATACATAAAACCACGTTTCTATTGTTGGACGATCTTTTCAGATCTCCTTTTTACGTAATGTGTAAAAGCCTCCTCTCACTCTAGGATAGGCTTTCAATTTGATAACCGCCCTATGTTCAACTTGCCACCATGCAAAACCACCAATCACTAACTGCCAGTCACTTCAGAAGAATGAAAGAAAGAAAAACTAGGTCTCTTCTCCAAGCAATCCCATACACTCTTTGGTCTACACTACAGTGTAACGACGACAAGAGAACAGAAAATGTCGTATCTTCTTCCAACTACAAGCATCTCCCTTGCTACCTATTCTAATCAAAAAAGAGAAGACGTCTATTCTTTTGAATGTCATACAAGAAAACTGATGCCCCTCATCACTTGATTACCATGAACAATCACAGACACATATAAATAGTAGTCGACTCCTTGCATGAATACAACTTAAGCTGTAGAAAAGAAAACTGAAATAACTGAAAGATGAGACCTTCGATTCAAGGGGTCTGGGAAGAAGAAATTGGCAACATTTTTTTTGGAGTTTGACAAGGCGTTGTGATGCTTTAATCTAAATAGCAGGCTTATCTCCAGTAACCACGTTGTCTGAATGTGGTTCTGACATTTCAAATTGAGCAAAATAAGAGGGGCGCGCTGTGGTTATTTAGTGTGTAAAGGTCATAACAGCCAATTCCTATGATTAGTGGTGTATATATGCATCTAATAAGGGTTCTATAAAGTGAAAACGTTCTTCAGCATTACAAAATTCTGCTGTTGACAACCACGAAAAGTTAACCGAAAAGATTTTTATTTCAATACCATAATAGTTATCGCATTTTTTTTTTATTAAAAGTAAAAACATGCGCTATCTCTACAGGATAATTGAAAGAGACGTGCAGAGTTAAAGCGATTTAAAGCTTTGATAGGTGCAATATTAGAGGAAAATGTACTTTGAAATATGGTTTTTGACATAGAGTTAATTTTTTTGCTATTAATTTTTCTCTGATGGAAACCATTAAGTGCCAAACCTGTAATGTTCAAACTTTGGTGTCTGTAAATAGTTAAGAGTCTTCATCCCGGCGAAATTAAAATACCGCTAATTTTACAGTAATTATATGATATCTTCAAATAGATAAAAGATAATCGAAATGTGGAACAAGAGCGCTCTAGACAATATTATTTTACATAAGAAACCGTTATCACGACTCACTTATCTGCTTTTGATTTTAAGCCATTTTGAAAATCGGCATTTATTTTCGCGTTTCTAAACAGCTGAAAACAGAAAGCCACTAGGTGACTTGTGATAACGGTATCTCACGAAAAATAATATTGTCTAGGGCGCTCTTGTTTCATATTTCAATTATCTTTTATCTATTTGAAGATATCATATAATTACTGTAAAATTAGCGGTATTTTAATTTCGCCGGAATGAAGACTCTTAAGGTTCTTAGAGAACTATAGATATTTTTCTTAAATATCTTTGGTATGATTCTCAACAATTTTCTTGATTTAGAAAGAAATACAGTAATAGATACTTCTGCTCGTGAATGAAATGAAATCTTTCAGTTTAACGTAACACAATTATGACCTTTAGGCTAAGGGAGATAGATGATTAAGGCATGTGAATGATGATGGGAGAATTTGTGGAATGAGAATGTGCAAGGAAACAAGAGTATCTCAAGAAAATCCACGGATATGATGTTGTCCTTCAAAAGCTTAATTTTCCGGGGATCGAACCAGGGATTCCAACCACCAGAGGTCAATGCTTTACCACTGACCCATCGTGCACCCTAACTTCTACTCGTATTATATCTTTTCGTTTGAATCCGTTTCACTTTAAAAAAAAAAAAAAGAAAACAGCTCAATAGTGATCTATGTTTTGTATATTTCAGTATTCCGTTCCATGATTCTGTCTTTTTTGCTTAGATTAGAAAGAAGGTGATTAGAAATGAGTGATGACATGGAAAATATCGTGATACGACAATATCCAAGTAATGAACCCACAACAAACAGGTCTTGCAACTGCCAGCCTGATATCGTAGATTTCTTTGATTATGCCAGTCGGTATGATAATTTTGGAAAGTTAGTCAAACGATAATAACTAACTAACTCCGTGACCTATGGAACCCGGAGGTTCGACGCTGCATTCACAAAAGCTCTCCATCGACTTCTCTCCTTAGCCAACTGGATCCAGTTTTTACTTAGTATTCCTATTTCTACAAGATTCAACTTAATGTTCTTCTCACATCTACTCCTAGGATTCCCTAATGGTCGTTTTCCGATTGAGTACTTTGTTTCATTCTGGCTACATGACCTACCCATCTGAGCCTTCTACACTTGATGACCCTAACAATGTTGGTAAACGGTATAAATTATGCAGTTCCTCATCATTGAGTTTCCGTCATTACCCATTTCCGTTTCTCTTGGGTTCGAATGTTTGCCTCAAGATTTTATTTTCAAATACTTTTAGTCTGCGTTTTTCCCTCAGAGTAGGCGATCATGTTTCGCAACCATACAGCACAATGTAGTAATTTTCAATAGAGTTGCCCCCTAAATAAAGATGAGGTAGAACACTTCAAGTAGAAACATAGGGTGTATATACTTTTCGAAACGAGATAACACTTTCTTGACACTTTTTTTAAACGAGATAGCACATTCTTGGGACTTTTTTTCGAAACTAAGGAGCCTCAAATGAGCCACAGAACTTGCAAATGACTATCTGAGGTTTTATATACTGTGAGAAATAGTTTAAAATTGTCTATTATATTTACTTGTAGTTTATTTTGGAGATACTAGATAACATAGTTTCTAAATTCCCAACTTATTATATTCTCACTAGGTTTCCATGGTAAAAGATGGTAAAAGAAGTGTAGATAGCTTTAACTAGTTTTTGTTCCTTCCTTATATCCATTTCCATTTTTAATTAGTTTATTTGTTCTCTTACACTTAGAACTTAATACAAGAACAGAAAACAAACATTATTTAAATGAAGAAGTATATATATAATTAATGAAGATGTATATATATAATTAATGATAAAGTTGCTTCGTTAATCTTTCTGCGATATAAAATCATGGATAACAATTGGGTCAGTACTTTATAATCAAAACGTAATATAATTTCTACAACTAAAATGTAATATAATTTCTAAATGAAATACCACAGAATAAGAAAACTTGTAAAAATGGGCTTCAAATAACGTAGAAAGAGACTAACTTATACCTCAACAACAAGTTTAAAGAGAAAGATGAAATATGCTGTATAAACATATTGCTCCTGAAGTGAGCGCGGACCTCCGGTAGGCTTCATAACATTAAGAATCATATCGATCTAGTACATATACCTATATTCTAATATGAACCAAAGTAATCAGTGTCTTTGAGTTAGTGTCTAACCGAAAAGTATACAAAGAAAATATATTGGTCTGAAATCTGGTAATAGATTGTGTACCCAGATTACTGATCTTTAAGGAGAGAGCTAAAATATTATATATGTGTAAAATGTTATACATACACACACACACACACACACACACACATATATATATATATATATATATATATATATATATACAATATATATACTAGGCACTGCTGTTTGTCTGTTATAAACTGTGACACTAATATATATATATATATATATATATATATATATATATATATATATATATATATATATATATATTAGTGTCACAGTTTATAAAAGACAAACAACAGTGCATAGTAATACATACAATCAGTTATACAGTGTTCATATGATCTGATATCTGTTAGTTAACAGTGTAATTCGTTACAAGGTACAACTTAAACAACAAATTTTTCCAGCAAAATAAAAATCATCAGTTATTATTGGTAACTAACAGCGTACTTTTTAGCAGTACAAAAGTTCATTTCTTTATTTTCTCAAAAACTACGCATGAGTACTTACAAGAATGTTATTTTTGTTCAGGTCGATGTCATTTATCGACTGATAAATGTTTTGTCTTAGAACAATATTTAAAACAGAAATGAAAATTTAAGAGTAAATTATACTTGATATTAAGGTTGTATTTATCTCATTAACCGTGTTATGTGTTATTGTCGTGATTGTACCTATAATATAATAAAGAACTTCATGAAGGTATACCACAATATCAGTTACTTCTCAATAAGTGTTATAGGTAGTTCTCGTACGGCAACAATTTTTTTGTACAAAGAAATTTATCATTGATCATCAGTGTTGTCAACTATTCACAAGTTGAAATAGTTAATAATCGAAGTGTTATCAGTTATTCACAAGTTTAAATAATAATCAAAGTGTTGTCAATTATTCACAAGTTGAGATAATTCATCACAGAAGTATTGTCAGGTATTCACAAGTTGAGATAATTGATTATCAAGGTTTTGTCAACTATTTACAAGTTGAGATAGTTAATAATCGAAATGTTATCAATTGTTTACAATTTGACTAATTGATTATCAAAGTGTTATCAGCTATTCTCAATTTTTTCGCCCATGCATGAGCTTCTACACTCAGGCATATTATTTTGTTCCGTTCAATAAGTATGATCGAACGGTATATGTCACATGGTTGAGCACCTTTTTATTAAACGTTAATAATATTGTAGAATTTATTTTCCCTTTCAAATTGTTGTCATTCTTTATAGTTTTCAAGTTATTAATTAAAATTCAAAATAACAAAGTAATTGGGAACATCATTAAATACGAAAGAAAGAATAACATTAATTCAATTTATGTGTATAGTCATTGACAAAAAAATAAATCATACCAGTGTTTCAGATGTAAAACTGAAAATAATAAAATTGTAATTTAAGCTATATGTCACCTTTCCAAGATGGAACAGCTAAATCGTTTGAGATGAATGTTTGAACGTACTTAGCACTTCAGTTTGGATGTTAACTATCCACACAATTAATTATCAAAGTGTTATCAACTATCCATAAGTTAGATTGTTCATTGATCTATCGTTATTGATCTATCGATAAAAAAAGATAATTGATCATCGAAGTGTTATCAGCTATGCACAAGTTGAGATAATTGATTATCAAAGTGTTATCAGCAATTCATAAGTTTAAGATAATTATCATCAAAGTGAAAACAACTATCCACAAGTTAAGATAATTGATCATCCAAGTGTTGTTAATTTTCACAATTTGGCATAATTGATTACCAAAGTCTTATCAACTATCCACAATTTGTGATAATTGAACACCAATGTGTCCATTGCGTAGCAATGGAGTCAGTTATTCATTGCTGAGGTTGGTCATGCACATGGGCGTTGATTTTAATTTCCATAGAACTTGCACCAACGTTGTAAGAGATACTATTAGGTCACCCACTCTGTAAAAATTTTTCATTGTTGCCTTGTGCTATATCAGTTTTCAATTCTTATTTTGTTGTGTTGTTGTTTCTTTTTTAATTATTATTTTCTTAGATTTCTCATAAATTTTCATTTTAGATTTTTTTTTCTTTTTGCAATTCTAAGTTAAAATTATATTTTTATAGCAGATCCCAATGAAGTGGGTTGAACAAAGCTAGTCTGTACATAAAATACTTTTCTTTCTCCAGTTGATTTCCTTCTGAAAAATTAAGGACACTATATATCTGACGAGTTCAACCGAACTCATACCATGCAGGTTTTTGGTTCCCGAGTTATGGGCTGTTAAATCTTCATTCATTTTCGGGAACAAAAACAAATAATCGAAATTCATCCGATCGAGATCAAACTTTGTATGAAGTTAGAAATTGACATGATATATAATAATGTGAAGGGTGATATATTATGTGTACTGGCTTCTGGTTCCTAAGTTGTTCACAAAGTTCTAAATCAATTTATTGGATATAATGAAAATATAATATTTAAATGCTATTTAAATAGCAATTAAACAGAAAAGTAATGTTAAAAAATCGGCTATGTGTGTCAATAGCTGTATTTATCTATATGAAAAACAATTTTGTAATGTGTTTACTACTGACATGTAGACAAGAAAATGTAAAGAATATAGAATATACAAATGATGAAAGTGAAATCAGATAGTAAACAGTAAAGAAGAGAAAGAGAGAGAGAAAACAAGAAGATATATAGGATTGAGATAATAACGAAAGTAAGCGAATTTGGTCACAAATTTAATGTGATCTACCATTTTATCATCCATACTTTTTTTTTTAAGTGTGGTTTCAGAGACCCAACTGACTTAAAACTAAAAATATTCTTTTCTTTACTCCTGTATAGATCAAAAACAAGACCATGACCTTCCGTATTTTATAAACCTCATCACTTCTCCCTTTACCTTCTTCCTCTTGAGACGAAGAGAGGAGGTGGGAAAAGCACGAAGAAAGAAAGAAAAGAAGGAAAAATTGTTAATTATAGGTCTTGGAAAGATACGTAGTCAAAACATAACGAAAATGGAACACCTCGTAATATGAACAAGATCAACAGAATGTGGGAGCGAACTGAAAAATCTCTGGCATCACAACCCCACAAGAACTAATAGGACAGATATTGTGCATACAACACTCAAATAGAAAATAAGATAAAACATAAGATAATAATTTGATTTCTAGAGTTATTTATACTAAAAAACTAACTTCCACTCCTCTCCCCCTATTGATTATAAATAATACACAAACACCTCAAGCTTTTTTTTTTACTTGCGATTCCTTTATATAAATATATATATAACGTACATATACGTATAACTATAGCTAACAACGTCGTTACCTGTTTGAACAACCTTGATATATAAATCACGTTGCGAGGAAAATTATGACCTGTTACTGGGAGAGCGCGCGTTATTTTTCATGTTTTGATAAAACTGTTCTTTTAGAAGATGGAAAAAAGTTTATAAGTAATGTTATGGAGGTACATTAGAGAGAAAAAAAAACAGAAACGATATGATGTGTACATAATAAAAATTGAAAAGGGAAGAGAAAAAAATGAGACAATAGTATATATTTAAGACGTCTTGTGGTTTTTAATTTTCATTTCGTTAAGTATTATAATTACGTAGAAATAATATATAAGCGCTTTACCATTTAGGGACCGGAAGTGACTACTATTATCACACTTTACCTTTCATCACCTACCTTTTAACATAGAATTTAAGCTAATATTTTGTTCTTTTTTCTTTAAAGTAGGTACTCCTTTTTTAAAAAGTCATTTTACACCTAATTTACACTTATAAAAAAGCTTCTTAAACATTATTATTTACATACGTTGTCACGTGCCGTGTGGGTTACTCATTTGTTTAGATATTTCTAAGCTCACCAAATGCTTTATTTTAAATTTTGGTATTATTGGGAGTGACAGGAGATGTCTACTGTATTTTCTTCCGGACATTAAGAATGGTTTACTCTGTATTAGACACAAACATATGATTTTTGTAGATGTGTTAAAAGCAGACTCTGTATTATACTTCGATATATAGTTATTTGGTACTTCTAAAGTATATCTGAACATAGCAACTTGACTTGTATCTGAAACATCTATACTAACTGTACAGACTAGTGTCGACAAAACTTACTTGTAAATTACAAACAAATAATCAACAATACATCTCATCCCTAATACTGATAACCATATTTACTATTGTATCTGATTACACCTTGTTCTGCAATCTACTCTCAACTTCTCAACTCGTCTTAAATATAAGATTATTCCTTTCTAGATATATAAACTCATCAACACAGTAACTTAATCCATCTTGAACTACAACGACTCCCTATTGTCATGAACAACATCAATAGTAACTAAGTTGTGCACCGATTTCTCAGGCAATTTCTGCCCAACTCTCAACATTTTGATTAACAAACTTGTTTATGTTACGTAATTACTAGCATAATCTTTTAAATGAAAAATAAAAACAGGATTTTTTTTCATTTCTAATTATTCAATGTTTATAAAGTTTTAATTATGTGTTAATTCTCTTCATTAAAAAAACAGATTGAGTTAAGTTTTTGTGTTATGTGCTCTTATCCAACGCCTAGCCTATGAAGGATGAGACCTACTCCAAGCCACGGATTCGAGCTTGAATCCGGTTTAGTTGGCAAGGGTACAGACCATGATCCGTGATCAAATAGGGTGTTCCCCGAACCACACCATTTCATCTCCAAAAAAGCTTCATTTATAGAAATTTTTGAAGCAGTATAGGACTTCAAACATCATCGTTCAACAAGTAATATTCAAATACGAAATCCATTACACATCTATTAGTAGTACTGACTAACATAGTCTTATCTGGTACTAAAAAATGTATTGCAGTGTTACATACAAGAAATATCGGTTAAAAGATAAACACATGTTTAATACAGAATAATACTTATTTAGATGTAGTATTAGGTACGTACGATATATATCTCATCATTAGATATAATAAGTATATGATACAAATATATTTCTGTCAGCAGTTCAGACAGAATCTTGCTTTGATGGAAGAAGTTAAAATTTTCTTTAATAGAATGGATGTATTTGACAACAACTTAATGTAAATAATTTCTCTTAGTTTTGCCAAAATAATAACTTGGAGTTAGTGAAAACAAGTGCAATATGTTATCGTTCACTAGGAGCAAATCACTTCTTCGCTTTGATTATGTAATTAATAAATATGTAGTAAATAGACATGATTTAGTTAAGGATTTTAGAGTTATGTTTGATGCTAAGTTAACGTTTTACAGTCACATTGTAAATATAACAAGTGAAGCATTCAAGCTATTAGGATTCATAATTAGAAAAGGAAAAGAATTTAAGAACTGTTCGACATTAAAGAAGTTGTACAATGCATATGATCGTTCAAAGTGAGAGTATGCTTCAACAATAAACGTAACCAAGAAGTTTTGTCGCTTTTTCACCCACCACCTTCGAACAGCAATATGTCACCTAAGACGTACCTGGAAGATCAAAAATAGTCCCCATCAGCATCGACGACCTTCTGCCAACGTTCTGGGCGGCCATGAGTTCCATCACGGTAGAACTTGGTGGGCCGTGAAGCAAAGAACGTAACAAGGGCATTTTGCACCTATACTAGAAATTTGAACTGGCGTCCTCTAAGGTGATTGTAAAACGAATGGAACAGGTGATAATCCGGCGGTGCAATGTTCGTGGAGTATGGTGGATGCAACAGTGTTTTCCACCCAAGGCATAGAATGATGTTCTGGGTCATCCTAGTCACGTGGGGCTTCGGTTGTACTGTAACAGGAGGACCCCTTTGCGAATCAGAAGAGCTGGCTCCAGAGTTTTGAGTTTTTCTTGAACACGGCTCAACTACTGACAGTACACAGTTACATTGATACTCTGACCAGCTAGTATCAATTACCGATGTACGATGCCGCGAGCAGTCCACCAAACACACAGGAAGACCTTCTTTTGGTGCAGTGCTGGTTTCGGCTGTTTTAGAACCGGTTCATGGAATCCTAATCAATGCTGATGGCGCCGTGGAGCTTCGTACAAGACCCACTTCTCATCACATGTCAACACACTGTCCAGAAATGGCTCCTTCCTCAGACGAGACATCAAAGAAACAAGTGTCTGCTAGCGTTGCCTTCTGGCCCGGAGTGAAACTATGTGGGACCCATCGACCCAACTGGTAGTGCTTCGGCTTCCCAAGTTGATGGAGGTGCTGCCAAATGGTTTCTCCACTGACACTTAATTTCAGTCCCAGTTCCTCACATGTCTGGCCACTGTTCGCCTCAATTGCTACCTGAAGATCTTCATTTTGTTCATGTGTTGGTCTTCTGGCACTTGGTGCGTCTTCGAGTGCTTCGTCACCGTCCTTAAACTTGTTAAACCACCGTTGCACTGTCCGCGAAGTCACGGCACCCTAACCAAAGACCTGGCATATCTTCCGCCTCGCTACAGCGGCGTTTGACCCTAGTTTGAACTCGTACTGCATACACGTTCTTATGACTCTCTGTGGAGATCCCATGCTCACTCTGTCCTTACGCAGTTCACGATGTAACTAAACTGCCACAACCAGGTAGTATGTTCGATATACCGACCAACAACTGACCTTCACCTTATGTCTATTCGCATTCAACTCACGGCATTAGGGCCAATTGAACACAGACCTCCACAAAAAGCGACAGAACTTTCTTGGTTACCTTTATATTTGGAATCCGTCTAAATTTAAATTACGAAGAAAGTGGCAGTCCACCAAACACACAGGTAGACCTTCTTTTGGTGCAGTGCTGGTTTCGGCTGTTTTAGAACCGGTTCATGGAATCCTAATCAATGCTGATGGCGCTGTGGAGCTTCGTACAGGACCCACTAGGAAATTACGAAGAATACACACAAAATTCTCAAAATTTCTAACCTACAAAGAAACTCAAATTGATCCTACTTATAACAGCTAATAAAACCATCCTTGGGAACTTTCATCTTCCAACACGAGAACAAAGATGTCTTATGATTGATTTAGTTCATTCAGAAAGTACTAAAAAAAAAATTTACTGTCCTGACTTAGTTTCGTCATTAGATTTTCATGTTCCTTCATTAAGAACACGTATATACACTGACCTCTATTACCGCAAAAAATCGAAAACCAATATATTGAAGAAATCACCAATCTGGGGAACAACAACTTTGTATAATAGAATGTGTGTAAATAACAGTGCATTGTATATATGTGATATGTCGTCTGAGAAATTTAGAAATGCGTTATCAAGAGTTACGAATATGTAATTGTGTAATTTCAACACTGTAATTGGGCTATGGCCTGTTGTGTTGACAAAAAATGAACAAATGTTAATAATACATGAAATACATACAACTCCAAAATTATTAGTTGAAACACATTTAAAAAATTAATGTTTGTAACTAAATTATAGTTCTAGGTTATTATGTCTCATTAAGTATAATGTATCCTGTCGTCTAGCTAGTGCTATATAAAAGGCTTGCTGGAAGCATATTTTAGTATAGTCGCTTTTTTCAAGAATGACATATTTTTAGCACCACAAGAATTCACTTTTGCCATTTAAAAAAAAGTGCATAAGAATATATTCTTACGTAAGTCATCTTGTGCAGCTTGATGTAATATAACCTTTGGTATACAGTATGTTTCAGAGCAATACTGACAACGTTTGGGAGGTGATTGCTGACACCAAGCTAACACTAAAAGTATAGACCAGCCTGGGTGCACAAATGCTTCCTTTCGGAGTTATAGGCTGCCGAAAACATGAAAATGTGAACTTTAAAGGTCCATAGCTCCAAAACTACGGAACCTATCGTAGTCGGGTCAAGACTTTGTTTAGGAACTAGTATGTGTCCTATCCAAATATCCATGTTTCAGAATCCTGTGGCACTTCCGCAACAATTTTTATATAAAGGTAGTTGGTGAGTGCTTCAAATTATATGCCCATGGCCGAACTGCCTCTATAAAAATTGTTGTGTGAGTACCTTAGGATTCTGAAATATGTATTTCTAGATAGCACACATATTGGTTCCTAACTGAAGTTTTGACTCGACTATGGTAGGGCCCATAGTTTTGGAGCTATGAACCTTTAAAGTTCATTTTTTCATGTTTTCGGCAGCCTATAATTCCGAAAGGAAGCATTTGTGTACCCAGGTTGGTAGTATTTTTGTCTTATCTTGGTGTCAGGAATCACCTCCCAAACGTTGTCAGTGTTGTTTTGAAACACCCTGTATATATTTCATTTTTGAACATTTTTTGTAATTGTTAATGGCTAATATTGTAAAATTTAAGAATGACCAGAATGATAATTACCGTATATAGACTAAATTTATGATAAATTGACAAGTTTATAATTTTAAAAAAGTTAAATTGAAAAATAGGGAATACATAGGATCTTTGAAGTCAATCTTTTACACCCTCATTACATTGTAACCATAAATCGTATTGAAATTTTGCTTTTACTGTACAACTAATATTACTCGTTTGTGTAAATAACATCTGAAAAGTAAAGAAAATTATATAATATGATATAATATTGATACACGATTATATAATAATTTTAATATAATATGTTTACATAACACATGTGTGATGATAAAGTATTTGCATCGATGATCATAAGATTATATTGTTGTTTCGTCGTAACATTCTGATGTGTGTAACAATGAAAAGTGGATGCAGTTCATAATGTATACTGAAATTTATGTAATTTTATTAAGTAAGTAATCAGGATTTTACATTATAAAAACAAAAAACTTCGAACAAAACTTTGTTTCCCATGAATTAAATGTTTCCTTTAAAATGCTATATTATTATTTTAAGTCTTAAACGGATTTTAAAAAATGTCCAAAAATGAGGTGTATACTAATTGATATCTCTCATTAAGCTAAACAAAATGAAATGGCGAGAAGTGTAATTTCTCAAACATATTTCTCTAGAAAACTTAAAAAAAACTACTTTTTCTTTATTAAAAACCATTTTAAAATTGAATATCGCATATAAAGAATTGCATAATTTTAATGGTAAAGAGGATGAAAAATGTATCTATTACACAATAGATAACTAACGTGAATAAAAACTGTTTTGAGAGCGAATACTGGTTTCAAATATTTTATATAAAGTTGTCATGCAGATGACATTGTGTGATTGAGGCTATGAACTGCAAATTGTATTTATTCTTCAACAAAATTATGAAGATATATATTTTTGTGAAACATGTTAAAAATATAAAACCACATCAGTTTCTTAGAATAATACTACCCTATTATTTTCATGTTAGCGCTATCTATACGGTGATTCTATCAAATATTTTTGCAATCATAATATACATAGTAATTGTGTATTATACTTTATTCAATAAAATTCATTTCTTTTAGTTTAATACTCCACTGTCAATACCTCTAAATCAATTGAGACGGATGATTAATGAAAATAAATATTTGTGAAATTAACTTTTTTGTGGTCTCCCACTGAGAATCGAACCTTCGACCACATGCATCAAAGGCACACGCTTTAGCCACTGGCCAGAGGGGAGGATTTGATTGTATAGTGTATATGTAATGTATGTTTACATATATGTATCAAGAAATAGGCACTTTCTGATGTATTTATATAATTTAATTTTATCTTACTGAAATATAAGCTAAATTTTCGTTAAGAAATATGTATATATATTTTTTCTCAATAATGTTTATTCGGCACTTTACCTGAATTTCAGAATTATTATCTTGGCTTATAATATGTGTCACTCAACATTATATATTTCCCAATTTAGGCACAGTAATTAATATAAACCTTTTTGTTAAAAAAAGAAAGAATCAATTGCAATTTCAGTTTCACCTAATATTATATATAATTAACTATTAGATAGAAGAATATCGTATTGTTTTGAACATGCTATTAGTTAACAATTATAAGTTATTTATAGGGTGTCTAATTATATGAACAAGTTCCGTCTTGAAGCAAAAACATATTTTATTGCACGCATGCAAATATGACTTACATAATAATTAAATTATTAGAGTGACAAGATAACTTGTCTTTTAAACTTATGTGTGTTTATACATACGTACCAACTATACAGAATAAACACACACACACACACACATATATATATATATATTGAGCAAAGAAATAATGATTGCTTAGCAGTATTTGTTGATGTTGCAGGTTTAAGTAGATGTATTTTGCGTTTACTTCAAGGTTACAAGTTTTCCAGTATTATGATATCTGTACATATATGCGTACCTAATAAACAGGTTTATCTCGTTAAATGTGTTATTTTATATGTACGTGCGTGTAACAGTAATTACGTCATAGCAAGTAATGTGTGCTTTTGACCTTACAATATATATATATATATATATATATATATATATATATATATATATATATATATATATATATATATATATATATATATATATATATACATATATATATATATACATATATATATATTCCTACAAAATATGTGTCTTTTATCATACGTTTATTTTCCTATTAAGAACATAAAGCAGAAGGGTACAACAAAAAATATGTTCTCTTTGATAAGAAAACCAGTGTTTCTTCTAAATAAGAGATCCCCCATTTATACATTAGTCAAAAATTCAAATCCGCTATTTGACACATATTTATTTATTCTTAATATGTAAAGAAGCGTTTGTAGTTCAAAGTTAAGTAACAGTAACGGTAGATACTCATGCTTGAGAAAAAAACTATATGTGAAATGACAATTTTCACATTGATATGTTATTTTTTCGATTTTGTACTGTATTTTTCTAAATAACATTGCGGTCAATGTCTCTTTCAACAACCTTACCAGGAAAAAAACCTGAATTATATGCTACATTTACAGCTATACGTCCTTGTAGATTAGGGAAATAAACCAACACTCAAACAGATATTCTGTACACAAAGCAATAGATAAAACTATATTGACAAGATAAATGTTCAGAGTAATTAGTTAAATTCATTAACGTTGGTCAATTTTCCAATATGTGACCGTTAGGATCATAGAAGAAATTTCATTAACTTTAAAATAGTTTATTTGGTCAGTTGTAGCAGGATCATCACTGTTCTTCAGGGAGATCATTTCATAAAATTTACAAGTTGTACAAATATATGTTACAAGTCATAAGATGCAGAGTACTCTTGAAGTATTTTCACATCTTTGCTTATTTATTACCTACACTCTGTACTGTGTAAGTTCATGGAATTCATTGTATAATAAACTTTAAAAGTTAACTTTTTAACTACCATTATTCCCGTTTGTTTCAGGTGCTCCATTGACGTAGCAAGTTGTGTAGTTATGAAAAAGTAGTCCCTGCAATACAAAGTGCAATGTGCCATCAAGTTTATCGAAACAAAAACTTATACACAAACGTACCGACATTTCTGGACGAAGCAAGAGGAAACCTTGGTATCTCGTTCTACTATCACCAAATTACACCATAAATTCATAGTGGGTAAATTTGTATTGCATCAAGATCATCGTGACCGCTCACGAATATCGAATGAAGTCTCGAACATGTCCATTCGTTTTGCTGTGAGGGAACTACAAATAATTCAGGTATATGGTACACAAAGTACTACAGAGGATACTTACACCTATATGTATATGAAATGTCACTACTACAAACACTTACATTGAATATTAGACCATAGCATAAAGATCTCGCAGTAATAATAGTGGATACGCTGGTTGAAGATAACGAGTTTCCCTCATACGTTTGTTTCTCGAATGAGTATACTTTCATGTGTTTGGGCAGTTAAACACATAAATATCAGGATTTAATAGTTTGAAAATTCTCATACATTCATGGAACTCGAAAGAGATAGTTCTAAATAAAACTAAACATGTTGCTTTGTTCTGCATAGCTCAGATCACTTTTCTTCATTGACAGATCATGGATCCTATGTGTGAAAATAATAATCTACAGTTGGAAAAACATTTCTCAAACGTAATATTTCAACAGGATAGTGTGCCACCTCCCTCATTCTAGGCTTCTCTCAATACCTTTTCACAAAACAGGATGAACCATTGAACTAAGTGATAACGAGAAAATAAATCTCTCCCTCACCGGGAATCGAACACGAGCTGCCCGGTGGTAGATAAATACTTCTCCGACTACGTCACTACGTCTCTGCAGTTTCATCTGGTCCTGGACTGAATTCACAACGTCACCTTCGAAATAATGTTCTTAAGATCGTACAGATGTACATTTTCCGATTTCTTCTTTAGTTTATGAAATGTGTAAACTCTTTTCCGTGAGCGTATTTAATACTGCATTCAATTCTGCTTCAATCTCTTCCGTTCTATCAATTTTTTGGTCCTTTTAACTTCATTTTCAATCTGGAAAATAGAAAAAAAATCCCACAAAGTCAAGACACATTTGACAAACATTCATGCAATTTCTGTCTGCTTGTACTCAACAGTTGTCGTATTAGCCTTATGCTGAATTCATAGTGGATAATTCTCTACTACGTTACATACAGAACAGATAGTCCCGGAATACTATAAATATTATGGTTCATCCATATACGAGCTTCTGGCATCATAGATCGAATTTTCTGCTTTTATACTAGCCATCCAACCAATGTTCGGCATGTTTAAAGCTTTGAAACCACTCACAACCAAAGCGTATTCTGCTTTAATATTTGACGTGTTGCTATTGCGATCTTCCCAAGTTTCAAACAGAACTTTATACAGATATGCTGCACTATCACATCGATCATCAAGGAATAGCAACGTGAAGAGTTAGGGGAATAGGAAAATGCTCACCAATAACAATCCACTTAGTAATTAATCGTAATAGTAAATAGTACCTAGGGCCGTTTAGTATTAGTTCGCACGCGTACTTTTAGGTAAACTTTTGGAACACTATGCAAGGCAATTTTACCTTATCAAAGTATTTTTTTCTTGTTCCGGAAGGAAAAATCTCACATTCTCTTCCAGTTTTATATGAACGTTTGTCTATAATTTGATGCGTAATTAAATAGTTTTTGAAAGTATTCTTTAGCAATCTTAGAAACGAGTATGTTCTCCGATTGTAGAAATGTTCGTCCTTCATTCAACTTAACAAATCTTTATTATAACTACACATTTCATTTACTTGCGGATTAATATGTTTGCTTAATGTATTTTGATCGTAATTAGTACTGTTTCTCGTGAAATATGATAAAGTCCAGTCCCAAATTTAATAGCCCAAACCCGGGAACAAAAGAAATGCACAAGAAACTACTTTACATGTGCACTATGCAAGTCAAGGTTTAACTCCATGCCAAATTTTGTCAAGATCGGGATAGTTTATTTATTTATTTTACATGCGTACTATGCAAGTCAAGGTTTAACTCCATGCCAAGTTTGGTTAAGATCGGAATCATATACGATATATTCTGTTCTTGCGATATATCATTTATTTATTTATTTCATATGTGCACTATGTCCATGCCAAGTTTGTAAGATCGGAATCGCGTACGACATATTTTGATCTTGCGATTTATCATTTATTTATTAATTTCACATTTGTACTAAAAAAAAATCAAGGTTCAACTCTATGTCAAGTTTGATCAAGATCGGGATCTCGTACGATATATTCTGTTCTTGCTATTTATAATTTATTTATTAATGTAAAAAGAAAATCAAATGAAACTCGAAAAAGGTTTCTTAAGATCTGAATAGTTGAACTTAATACCTCTGTATATGGCGATGTTTTCAAAAACTACTCTATTCTGTAACAGATTACAGACAAACGTTAATACAAACGTGGAAGAGAATGTGACAGATTTTCTTTGGAAACAAGAAAAAAGCGTACTTCGATAAGGTAAAAAATATCTTCGTTCAACTATTCAAATGTTTCATTTAATTTTTCTTTAAATAAATAAAAGATAAATCGTAAGAACAGGATATATATCGTATGCGATCCATACATTGATCAAACTTGGCATAGAGTTCAACCTTGATCTGTTTAGTGCACATGTAAAACAGTTCCTTGTGCATTCCTTTTGTTCCCGAGTTATGGACTATTAAAATTGGACTTGGACTTTCTCAAATTTAGCGAAAAACAATACTAATTACTATTTGGAAAAAGTATTAGAGCAAAACACATGGAACGAACTTAATCCATAGATAAATGAAGTGTGTAGTTATAATAAAGAATTGCTAACATGTAAGTTTGATTAAAGACGAACATTTCTAGATCTGCAAAACACTCGTTTATTATATTCCTTCCCATTTATTTGGAATAGTTAAGTTTGTTGATAATTTTTTTTAAAAAAAAAGTTATTTTCTTAAAAACGGCTAAAATGATTTTGCTCATAACAGTGTTTGACAACTAATATACCATTATTTACTCTCTAATATTTTGTTTCTCATATTAAATTTCAGACAGATTAACTAAAGTATTACGTATACATTAATCCAAGTGTATCAATTGAAGACGAGGGAGAGGAGTGGCCGCGGTGGCTCGGCGGGAGAGTGCTTATCATTGGTGCATGGAGTTCTTGGTTCGATCTCAGCTCGCGCCAGGTAGAGCTTGTAGTGGACGTATACTGTATGTATGCGTTTTCTCGGAGATCTCCAGTTTTCCTCTCACTTTCTTAATTCTACTATTTTCACATCTCATCATCACCGTCTCCCCTAGCCTCGGTATATAAACACAGGACTAAATTAAAAAAAAAAGAGAAATCAAATGAAAGCATTAGGGTTTGGTATGAGTTATGTGACAGACTACCAATGCATGTTTAACTTTATTTTTCATGTTCACCCTTAATGTGTTTTTTTGTAAATAATAATAATAATAATAATAATAATAATAATAATAATAATAATAATAAACATAAGGACGGTATCTGCCGTATGTGATCCACGGAACTTATTCAATTTTTACCAAATTTGCCATGATAGTCGACCTTGGAAAGCTTAGTACGTGTGTGAAATATGAATACATGTAAGACGTTTGGGTCCTGAGTTTCGAAGTGCGCGGCGCTGGCTCAGTGTAGTGTTCACCTCTGGTGCAAAAGGTCCTTGGTTTGATCCCAGAATGCGACAAGTAAAATTTGTGATGGACAAGCACCGTCTTCGCGGGTTTCTCGGGGTTTTCCCGTTTCCTCCCACTTTCTTCATTCCACCATTGCATTCATTTCTCATCATCACCGCCTCCTTTCGCCTAATCGGCATAGTCGTGGGACGTAATAAAACTTAAGGATTTTATTTCGTTTCATTTTCAGAGTTATGAATCTATCAAATTTGTAGTTTGAACATAGTCAAGTATTTTGCTTTAAAAAAATCTCTAATATTGCTATTCACGATAGCACTGTTTATCGTAGAACAAAAGTACGTCAAACATCATGGTATCAAAGATTATTATACAAAAAATAAGAGTAATCACAAGAATAGTATTTACCATATGTAATCAACGAAATTTGTAAAATTTTAATCAGATTTACCACGATGGTAGACTTTGACGAGGTTAGTACTCATATGAAATATGATGGTGTAAGTAAGTATATGCGGCTTTTGTTTCTGAGTTATGGACAATCAAAGCTGGGGTTTGAATTTACTCAAACTTTTACAAGAAGAAAAAAAACTCTATGTGATTAATGAAATTTATTCAATTTTGACCTAACTTGGCATAATACTATACTTTGAAAAGCTTAGTACGTATACTATGAAATATGATAGTTTGCAGACGTTCGATTCCCAAGTTAACCCTAGAAAGGCAAACTTCACTATCAACCCATTAAAGGTAAACATACGTAATATTTACGTACACACTAAATAATGATCTATAAATATACGATTCATATAGAAACTCTTATTGTTGATTTGCTCAGGGTTCCAAAATTGAAGTTTTATTCTTTAGATAGTATTACAGCACAACTATTATCCGGGGCCGTAATTTGTGGGGGCAGGAGTGACAACTGCAACCTAGGGAAGCTCCCCGCGGTTTGAGAGGCCCCATTTTAAGAAAAAGAAATTCTAACTTCATATACGGTACGAATATGAAATTATAAATGAAGCACCAAACAGGTTCGCTACATTACATAAACAAAACAGAACACAAAAGGTAAATAAAACAAAAATGAGTCGTGAGCCCATTTTAGTAAAAAAAAAAAAATGTCTACTATTAGGGGCCCTAGAAACAATATTTATTCGTATGACTTTGAGATTTGTCAATATTGTCCCCTTAATTAATTGTCATGTATGGAACGGGCCCAGGGGCGTAAGTAACGGCCCCGCAGATCTTGCCGTGTGGGAGGGCCCACAGACTCCGGGGGCCCATAAAGAGTAAGAGAAAATGGAAAGAGAGGGGACACAAGAATTAGAAAAACAACTTTTTCTAGGGGGCCCAAATACACATATTAATGCTTGTCCCCTGCCCCCCAGAAAAAATCTAAGTAACGGCGCTCCTATTATCCTAAATCTTTTAGAAGTACATAGAAGAAAAAAGCAAAATAAACATTATTAACACTTAAGAACAAACTCTGAAAAAGTCTAGATATATCACTGATTATTTTTTTGTTATTAGGAAATATTGAATCCATATTGAATAGTTCTTTCACATTATATGTCAGATTGGTTCGCAAATCACACACAGCTGTAACACATTTTGATCTGATGTTCACCACATACTGGCTTATTGCAGTTATAGCAGTGTTCCTTCTGGGGATCTTCCCACTTGAATCTGTCATTGGATTTGTGTTCCAGGGACCATTCTTTCCTAGCAATTCACTAACACCACTAATTTTCACTTGCCTTTCGTCAAATGGAAGTTCATTTGCCTTCTCATCTCTAAAATATACTGCCCTCTCTGTCTGATTTTATCCACATTCTTCTCTTGAATGCGTGGCGAGACTGCTATTTTCGTTCTTACTACATGTGGAAACTTTCCGCTTCTTTGGTTGGATTTGAGGTTTCACATTCAACATTTCGAATTCCTGACACAAAATGTTGCTCAATATCATTTTCACTGGGTTAGTAATCTGGATCTTTGTCGGAGTCATCTGCTTCTTCTTCGGATCTCACATCAAATTCAGCGTTATCTTCCTCCATTTCTGAATCTGAGGTTCCTCTAATATCCGTAAAATAGCTTCCTCGCTATTTATTGCACCACACTCGTCCATTTTTGTAATAATAATTAAATATTTACGAATGACAATAGTCCATTGATGGTAAACATACGTAAAAAATGCGTGCAAGAAAACTAACGCTTAAGGTAAACACACGCTAAACTTACGTATAAGATTTTACGTTAAAAGGTAAACATACGCCAAATTTACGTATAAGGTTCTACACTCAATCGTTTGGCACAGACAACATAACACTTACCAAAGTAATTAACATCGGAATTTCAAGCCAACTAACCCGCGATAGCATATCTAGAGGTTTGTATTTCTACACACAGTTCCTGCTACGTCACATCAGTGTTTCCAACTCGTACACGTAAAATTTACGTAGTTTACCTTTCTAGGGTTAAGCTACGAGCTACAGTCAAATATCTTACAGAAAAAAAAATCTCTTATATTGCTAATCACGATAGCACTGTTTATCATAGAACAAAAATACGTGGAACAATTTTGTTATCAAACATTAATTCGATCCGCAATACACTAAAGGATGAGACACTTGATTAGCTAAGTTCAAAATGCACTATATGTAAAGTTTAGTTTTAAAAAGTCAGTAAAGGATGACAAATAGAGATTCTTAGTCTTTATATAGTTGTAATTTAGGTAAAACGATATTTAATGGCTATGAAACTATTCTAGAGCACACAAACTTTTAGAATAAAACTTTGTTTAATGTGATAGCTTTTATGCTAATGGATTGCACAGTTTAAGTAATACAATATCAGGAAGCATAATTTTCAAGGCTACAATTGTCATAAGTTTTGATATATATATATTCCTAAGTGGCTTGTGAATATATGCATATTCATATACAACAGAACTTTACAGAATCATTTTTTTTCTATCGTTTTTGTGTACCCAAAGGAGTTATAACACATCACATGCAACGCAATTGACATAGCATAACAACAAGTGTTTTTTTTTCTTTTTCCGCTTGTAGTGTGATTAGAAAATAAGTCAAGAAAAAGAGTTACGTAACTCTCAGATAAGCTCCAGAGAGCCACGGAGTATGGAGCCGAAGACGTAATATCAACTGACTACCGAGCAGAAGTTGGTACTGTACCAACAAAAGGAACGTGATTAGAGCTATCAGGTATTCACTGACCCACATATTCTTTTCTTGTCTCTCTATTTTTCTTTCTTTCTTTCTTTCCCTCTGTATCTTTCTGAGTGAGTGGTTGTTGGTGTGTTTCTTCCTTTCTCTTTCGTCTGCCTCTCGCTCTTTCTCTGTGCTCACATTTTCTATTAACAACCTTTGTGATATCTTAATTACGCTTGTCGCTTGCTTATAAAATTACTAGGCACTGTTTAATTATAACACTTTTCTTTATTTAATACGATGTCACTTAATGAAATATATACTTTATATACATACATCAACTATACGGCAATTATTGTGATTCGATTCTGTTGTTTGTTGTTGTTGTATGGCTATTAGTATAACGTAATTGGCACTGAAGTCTGGTCAGTCAATAAATGAGGATTTTTATACATGCATATGCATGATCCTTCCTCAGTCAAATTCATTGCTGTTTTATTGTTTACTGAAGAAGCAACTATTCTTTTCTTCCTTTTTCTTAATTATGACGGCTAGGTTAATTTTTCTTTCTCCGTAACGCCCTGAAGGTTTAAGAAAAGTTTGACGGTTGACATATTGTCTTACTACAGCAACTAGATTGCATACACATGGGACGATGGTATTTTTAATACGAGAATAACAAATTCTTCCGCGTGTTACACGCACAATACTTTTCTTCCCTCTTTTTTCGGCTTCCTCTTCTTCTGTATCATCCATATTAAATTTGTGCTAGTAAATGGTTTAATCGTATCCCTGAAGCAAAATGTCCAATTGTTTAGAAGAATCATGATCTACGGCAGTACTAAAATTTGTCCCCTTCTCCTCCTTCAGAATTGATTTATTTATTTTTGATGGAGAGTTTATATGTTGTATTTACGCTTAGAACTTCAGGGACTCGTTTAATTGTGATACATAGAAAATAATTCGTATTCCATATTAAGCTGTAGGCTTACGTCTCATATAGCCTTGCTGCCGAAACGGACTCTAAACTCCAAGTCAACAAACCGTTGCTAAACTCAAGTTAATTTGTATTCCGTCTCATGTTCATATCCTGATAGCATAGACGGTAGGCTCAATAATGGGAAACGGTAGGCTCAGTAGTGGGAAACGGTAGGCTCAATAGTGGTAAACGGTAGGCTCAATAGTGGTAAACGGTAGGCTCAATAGTGGGAAACGGTAGGCTCAACAACGGGCAACGGTAGACTCAACAGTGCGAAACGGTAGGTTCAACAGAGGAAACCAGTTCCTTATGTAGGTCAGCTAACTATTAGGATATTATACGCTCTAAGGTTGTGACTTTGATTTTAAATTCGCGGGAAGAATATAAAAGTCGATCTGTGCACACGTCTGTAAGATGATACGTACAACTTACTAAGTCGTCCTATCCTAATTTCCTTTCGTCTAGAATAGCATCTTGCACTATAAGCGATATGCATAGAAATCATGTTCTTTCAATTTATCTACTGACAGCCTGGTGGGAAATAGCGAATAGATTGATTGATTGATGTTGAGTTTTACGTCCCGTTCAGCAGCGAGGCTATATGAGACATGGACCTACTGATTAACGTGGAATCCGAACCACATGAGCTCCCGCCGGGAATCGAACCCGGGTCTCCCACGCCAAAGGCGCGTACGCTAACCGCTTAGCCACGGAGGAGCTCTAATAGCGAATAGATACTAGAACAGCAATCTCTTTGTTCGTTGCGTAAGTTGTTGCTTCTAAGAAACTTGAAACAATAGTTGCAAGGTTGTTTGTGCAATACACAATTAGAAATATCTACAATATATAACATATAATTTTTTTCTACGTTGTTCTGGTTTTTCAGCTATCGGTAAATTAGTGTTTTTATCTATACGTATATAGATATGTTATTTAAAAAAAATCTTATCCTAGGTTAAAGACAGAGTTGCATTTTGCTTGGCGCCAGAGCTTTCAAGAAATAAACACAGTAATATTAATGCTTTGATGTACTTGCATATGATAACTACGAGTACATTTTCACTTTAAGATTTTTTTTGTCATTCTTGCACTTTTTTCTTTCTTTGTTTAAGTTGGGTCAAGGTAAAAAAAAATTTATAATATTGTTCCTAACTATATAACGTAACTAACACGGTCTTAAAATTTAACTGAAATATATAATTAATCTCAACACATGCTTGATCATATGCACACATTCTACATCACATACAAAACATTTTAATTTGTATTTTACGACTATTTTAATCGAGATGAATTAGAACCAATTTGTCCTAAAAATCGTTTTATGAAGCAAATACTAGGTCTTTTGTTTTAATTGCTCGTGAAATGTTCCAAATCGAGTTCCTTGTTGCATTTTAGACTTCCAAACTATGTATTAGTACGGGAATTCTCATCAGTAGAGATCGGATATTTAGGCATTAAAAATCTGCACAATAGGCAGGCAAATAGGTACTTAAAATTAAAAAAATACGCAGTTAAAATAGGCACTAAAATGTATTTCGAAATAATTTAGATAAATTCTCAATATAATTGAAAACTAGATCCAAGCCATAGATAATGTTCAAAGAATATAGAAATATGCCTGTTTGTTAATATCTTCTTTAACTGTATGGATAAAAACAAAGCTCCATATATATAGTGTAATGTACCACGTGTTTGTGTTTACAAACAGCTAATATATATATATACTGGACCGGATTTAGGGGGTGCAAAGATGCACGTGTACCCCCCCCCCTTCATTGTAAATATACACTACCTAAAGTTATCGAGAGCAGCCACTTAGCATTTCCATAGGAATTACTCATTCACATACCTCATTCAGGAATTTTAAAAAATCAAATTTAATTCTAATGTACTGGTAGTTATTGGTGCACCTTTATGGAATCCTGGATCCGGCCCATATATATATATACGTGTGTTATTTATATTATATATTTTCCCCAATGAATGCTTATTTTGAAGAAAATGCATAGAATAGGCAACATTAGACACTAAAGCAATTATTTAGGCAATAAAGGGCGAAAAAAGGCAAAATAAAATTGGCTTAAATTTAAACTATAACCCCTATATATAAACTTTAAATCTTTATTTTTAATCACATCTTTAATATTAAAGAATAGGCATTTTGCCTAACATCCGGTCTTAACTTATAAGAGGTTTCCCATAAAGAATGCAACTTTTGAAATGCCCGCCATTTCTATTCTACCAAGTTGGCAGCACTGAACGTTACAAGATTTTCATTTGTTGTCTTTGTGGTTAGTAGTCAAGGCGCGACGAATAGCGCATGATTGTCATCTGAGTTTGCGAACAGTTTCTGTAGAAGATTTACCACATTTACAATAAGTTTTTCACTGTGACAACGCGCTGTTTTGTAGTGAAGCGCTCCATTTCTACCTATACAGAAAACAGATGACGATCATACGCTATTCAGCGCTTCATGACTACTAACCACAAAGACAACAGATGAAAATCATGGAACGTTTCAGTGCTGCCAACTTACTAGAACAGAAATGGCAGGCATTTCGAAAGTTGTGTTCTTTATGGGATACCCTAGAATGGCTGCTTCCGTCCATCTGTCGAGATGTATCAGTGCAACAGAAACGTAAAGAATAAGCAGAAACAGGTTTTCTGATACTAGAATTGGAGTTTAGAGACTACTGTACCAAGAATATGTTTCATCTCCATCTTCATCTTCCTTTTTCAACCGAAAATCAGTGTGGATCGTAATAGAAAAAAAAAACACACAGTAAAACAGAGGGAAAACGATTTTCAGATATGAATTTAGCATCTCAAGGATAGAATCCAACTTTACCACTATTACTCAACTAAAATTGGAAGTGGTTGAAATCCACATCAACTTCCGACTTCAAAATTAATCTTCAAAGAGCAAAAGCGATGATAAATAGTAAAAGATTTCTTTTTTGTTTTTTAAATATATGAATTAAACTCCCACATTAGGCTCAATCTTGGCTCTTACCCCCATATTGTAACCGAAAGGAACAAGATTTTATCTCTGTCAGTTTTACTATTGATATCTATACAGCAAGAATAGTAAGAGATAACGAAAAGTCACTTTCTATGCTGATACCTATAGAAAATACAGCAAAAACGGATGGAGATAGCGAGAAATCAGTTTCAATATTGATGCTTATACAGCAAAAACGGTTTAAAAAATAGCGAGAAATCAGTTTCATTATTAATACATATACAGCAAAAACGGTTTAAAAAATAGCGAGAAATCAGTTTCATTATTAATACCTATACAGCAAAAACGGTAAGAAATACCGAGAAATCAGTTTCATTATTAATACCAATGGAGCAGAAACAGTAAGAGATAGCGAAAAATCGTTTTCATTATTGTTATCTATGCAGCAAACACGGTAAAAAAAATAGCGGGAAATCAGTTTCATTATTGATACCTTTACAGCAAAAACTGTAAGAGATAGCGAGAAATTAGCTTCATTATTGATACCAATGGAGCAGAAACAGTAAGAGATAACGAAAAATCGGTTTCAATACTGATATCTATACAGCAAACACGGTTAAAGAAAATGAAAAATCAGTTTCATTATTGATACCTATACAGCAAAAACGGTAAGAGATTTCGAAAAATGTTAATGTTTATATA
Organism: Thermobia domestica; assembly: GCF_964235325.1. Taxonomy (NCBI): domain Eukaryota; kingdom Metazoa; phylum Arthropoda; class Insecta; order Zygentoma; family Lepismatidae; genus Thermobia; species Thermobia domestica. The sequence goes on from NC_137466.1 coordinate 67,749,474, forward strand.
TGTATATATGGATTAAGCTATCCAAAAATTAATATTGTCCCCGAGAAGAAAAATTTTCCTCGTTTTCGTGCGTGCTATTAAGTGAATGTGTGTGCTGCTAAGTGGAAAATGTTATGTGTTGTGTACCATGGGCTTCAATCTGTCCGCATGCAAAATTATCTTTTATATTTTGATAGCAGTGAATGAAGATATTAACTTAAATGGCTGAAGACTCTTTTTATTAATCATAAATTATCACAATCTAAACATTATAGTGTCTAAAAGTTTTCCAGAACTGATACAAATCTTTACTAAGAATGAATAATGTGTTACACTTCTCAAACGTAGGACTGAAAGAAGGAATGAAATAAACATCACAGTCGACTGATCTGAACCCACAGATCTTATTATAGAAAACTTTTTTGTAATTCGAGATTTATTTTTTATACTTTGTGACAATCAGAGACCAGAGTTATTTTCAAAACAGGATATTACTACAACAATTTTTTTTCATGTTGAAGAGAATTGAAAGAAAGTATGATATATGTATATACAATCAGTAGGTATACGTAATATGATACATTGTTGCTCTTTAGAAACAATAAAAAGATTAGAAATTTACAAAAGGAACTTTAAGAAACTATTCAAAATCATTACAAGGAAGCACCATGAAATCGTCTGCACTCCAAGTGTGGTTCTTCTCCTTTCTGTTGGGAATTGGAACTGGCTCAAAAGGACACCAAACGATTGTACATGGCTCAAAGTGCCAAATAAGGTTAAATTTACTCTCATTAGCAGTGGTGTAGGGAAGGGGGGCAGAGGGGCTGCCCCCCCAAAGAGGTCCTACTTGTAATTTTCTATATATTTTTTTGTTTGTAATTTTTTATGTACCTATAACAGCACTTGCCCCCCCCCCCCAAACACACATCCTGGCTACGCTACTGCTCATTAGGATTATTGGTTGGTGTAAAACTGTACAAAGATTAATCAGATTATTCTCAGGACTCTATAAGCAGTACTTTTTATGAATGAATCTCTACTTAGTTATGCTTGTTACTTTGGTATAAATTAAGCCACTCTCTCAGGGATATACAAATATCGAATAGTAAAGGAATCAATAATTATTAGTATGTTTAAGTTTTGCAGTAGTAAGTTCACTCTAAGTTAAAACTCTACATTTACGATATATAATAAATAGATTCCAAACTTATCATACAAAATATTTTGGTTAAAGACTACCAATATTATGGTGCAGTTAACAACATAAAATAATAGATCACCAATACTTTCCACATTCAATTCGAAAAATTCACCTGATTTTGAAGGATAACTCTTCACCAGACACGTAAGAGGAAATGCAGAAGTCATTACTATGAAAATTCGAGTTGTTTTAGGCACACAGCTTTATTAAAGCTGAACTCCAGGGTATTACCTACATACTTGGTAAATAAAAAATAAAATAAAAGGTTATAAATTTTCCCAATAGTTTGAGATGTTATAATTATCTCTATCTACATAAAAAGGAATTTCCTTCATCTGCCTTAGCCTAGGGGTTAGAGAGCACGTATTTGGAGCTATAGATTTCAGTTCGATTCCTGGTGAGAGGCCATCGAATGCACTACATTAGATTCCACTTTCAACTGTAGGGCTTGTCTTATATATCTTCGTTGCTGACGAGAAACGTAAATACAAACTTCCTCTTCCTAAATCAAATCTTCCTCATGCTAATGCAATTACTCTGTCTTCATTTTCACTACATATAAACAAATATCGGTAGTAAAGGCAATTAAATGAAGTAACACTGTTTAGTAAGCGTGTAGTAAACGTAATTTTACGATTAAAAGACGCTAATATATGAGCAGATCATAGCCGCCGCTCTGTTGTTATTTAAATGATGGAAGAACAATTGTATTGTTATTCTTTATGACACTGCACACACAAATACACAAGAGGTTGTAAAATTTCGCAATCTTTTTTTTAACAGTATTTTTTTAAATTTCGTCAAAAAGAAAAGGATTTCAGCTTCAGTTGTATTTATTATAGCTATATACTATTTGCGTTAGTTGTTACTGTTTATTTCTTTTACAAATAAACAATTCTTTGTCAACTAATCCAAATTACTGTACATTCTTTCATAATTGCGTGTGCCGTAAAAATAATTACTTTCATAAAGCGGTTCAGTGTTCTTTTTTTTTTTCTGTCACTCGAGTTTGTAAAGGCTTGTCCTTGAAGCTGATTTGAAAAAGATATTTTATTCATACAGATCAAAATGACCAAAGAGGGCTCCAAAATGATCAAAATGACCAACGACAGAAACAAGATGGAAACATGTTTTAAATTCGGGACGAGACAAAAACATGATAACCCTTGTCTCATGTTAGAAAAGAAAATTGAGGAGAAACGATAAATTTTGTCGCCTCGTGGGAAAACTAGTTACACCCAAAACTATCAGATTTCAAACAATATTTTGGTGTTATATAATTTATAGTGTACCAATTAAAATTGATAAATAGAATGTAAACACAATCCACTTTTTTGATTACTCATCAATAAATGAGACATATGATCATGCATGTCTTGTATAAAAAAAAAATCAACATTGTCACATTTACTATAAATGCCTACGACTAACTCCCAAAACATAAGCGGAGTTAGGAATTGTCTGCTTGGGGGGGGGGCAACCCTCAAAACAACCGTGGTATTTTTGTTTTTATTATCTTATACTGTATAAGGAATTTTTATTCTTTGTCAAGAAGTTGGGGGCAATGCCTCCTATGTCCTACATAACTCCGTCTATGTCCCAAAGTGATAGTATATGAGTGGATATTCAAACTCTGATGAAATTCCTGTTTATTACAAAACTGTCAGCATAAAACTATATATTAGGCTCATGAATTATACCATGGGGTATTCAGTCATTATTCGATTATTGATAACTGAAAATCCATCACTCGAAGATCCTACCACGGGGTATTCAATCATTGTTATTTGATTATCGATAACTGAAAATCCATCACTCAAATATCCTACCATAAGGTATTCAATCATTGTTATTCTATTATCGATAACTGAAAATCCATCATTTGAAGATCCTACCATGAGGTATTCAATCATTATTATTTGATTATTGATAACTGAAAATCCATCACTCGAAGATACTACCATGGGGTATTCAATCATTGTTATTTGATTATCGATAACTGAAAATCCATCACTCGAAGATCCTACCATGAAGTATTCAATTATTATTATTTGATTATTGATAATTGAAAATCTATCACTCGGAGATGAATCATTTTGAGTGGATTCTAGGTGACTGCATTCTATGAAATACTACAGAGTTCGAAATCTGAGAATTCCATGGCCTTCTTTGACGATGTAATTAGCACTTTTAATCCTTACGCTCATGTAGGACTCATAGTATTTTATTGATGCAATCGGTCAGAGCCCGAGTCTAGGTCTCTCAGATACCTTCCACGTGTGGTGAAACACTTATTCATCTTAGTAACTAACACATCATCGCTGCGCCTTTAAAAAGCACTATGTGCAAAATCCATAATTTTATAACAAATATAAAATAAAACAAAAACGAATGCATTGTTTGTTAGGTAGCAGGCTAAAAAAAGAAAAGAAAAAAGAGATACGTGCAACTATGGTGCGGTTTTGCAATTTTAACATAAAATCAACTATGCATCTTTGAGAATATCTATTAGCTGAAAATGATATGAGCAATGTAACCGGGACATCACACGACGAGTTTTATGACCCAATTACCCCTTAAACGAATTGTCGCATAAGGGTTTCTGTACGATTATGCTCGATACCAATGCTCCTATAGAGTACATAAGTAAAAAATCGCATTTTGGACAAAATTGGCACATAGCTATTTTTGAAGGCGCAGCCACGATATATAAATACTTTTTTGCACATAAATATCTGTTTGACAATCTAGCGAGAAATTGTAGAAAATTTTGTAGGCTGAAAGTTGCTTTCAAACATTATTTTCATGTAGGGAAAGAGCATAAGTTGCAATTTACCCAAGAATACCAATAAATCTTAAAGTAGAATGTTCAAAGACTTATTTATCACGTATTTCGCATATCTACGTTCTACGTATTTTTTACTACCTGATACACTACTTATAGTTTATTAGCTGATCTTTTTACTTCACTATCTGATACTTTACTTTTTACTTTACTACCTGATACTTTACTTTTTATTTACTACCTAATACTTTACTTTTTACTTTACTACCTGATACTTTACTGTTTTTTACTTTACTACCTGATACTTTACTTTTTACTTTACTACTTGATACTTTACTTCTTACTTTACTATCTGATACTTTACTTTTTACTATACTATCTGATACTTTACTTTTACTTTACTACCTGATACTTTACTTTTCACTTTACTACCTGATACTTTATTTTTCACTTTACTAACTGATACTTTACTTTTCACTTTACTACCTGATACTTTACTTTTACTTTACTACCTGATACTTTACTTTTTACTTTACTAAGTCATACTTTACTTTTTACTTTACTACCTGATACTTTACTTCTTACTTTACTACCTGATACTTCACTTGTCACTGTACTACCTGATACTTTGCTTTTTACTTTATTACCTGATACTTTACTTTTTACTTTATTACCTGATACTTTACTTTTCACTTTACTACCTGATACTTTACTTTTTACTATACTAATGTCTGCACACAGTAGGATAGGGTTGAGTGCATTTCATAGAATATTACTAGTTTGTTGTTAAGTGTTATACCAGTCGATATTTTACAAGGGTTAATGCACCAAAGGCGATTTTTAAAAATATGCTTGAACACATTAAGAAAGACGAGAAAATGATACTTTTGGCTATGGAAGAAATTGCAAGAGGGGAAAATATTGAGATAAAACTAAATACATCATCCAAATAATACAAAATATAAGGAAGATAAACTACAAGGAAATGAAACGTCTGGTTGAGGACAGGGAAATTGTGTAAAACTAGGGCCAGCTAATGAAGAGATTACTGACCCAAGATGCAGAAGAATGTATTAATAAAACATTAAAATGGTTATTACTCAACCGGTTCGACTTGCTTCCGTAAATTTGCAGAAGTATATAACGAAAACACAAAAAATAATTAAAAAATGTGTTTCTTGTTACGAAGGGCACCAGAAGAGAACCTTGTGGATTACCTGTTAGCATCACTGCCTTAAGTTATCTAATTTGAGGATTACTCAAGGACTTTCAACACACGTATAATTATATGCAGCCATTGCGAGAAAGAAGTGACCAAAATATTGCCATAAACATTTTACGTAGAGAAGTCAAGGTCGGCCAGATTTCCATAATAAGTTGAGTGATGTGTTGGTCATTGATCAACATATCTGGTTCCATCAACTTCATGGGTTTTACTTATATTCTACAGCTTAATTTGTAGGTCGTGCGTGTTCTTAACTAAATTTAAAGAAATAAGAAAATGTTTCATCGCAGAAATAAAATATAGCAATTATATTTTATCTTGTGCCAAGTCACACAATAAAGATGATTATTATTTCACACCCTTTTCAATATTTCTACTCAGTAGCATATATAGAATTCAATCAAGAGAAGGGTTCCAACCACCCAAGTTTATAAGCCTATTGCTGATATTTTAAATAACAATAATTTATTGATAAACTTCTCAATGCTCTCGGAGTTGTAACATAAACCCATTTTGCCCAAGACACGCGCTGTTTGCACGCATATCGTAAATTTATATTTTTTTTCCATAAAATATTGTAGAAGGAGGGTTAAAACCGGTAATCCGCCTTATGTATGTGGCACCGATGGCGTGGGTTAATGGTAACTTAACCCACGACCCATCGTGACCCATTCTGATTCATGATCCGCCATGATCCACCAAAACCCATCGTCCTCAATTCTGACCCATGATTCACGCCCTTTTCTTCTCTGGCTAAAGAGTTTACACTTGCAATAAAACAAGGCTGTGAAATTATCACAAATCGAAGTTTGAATTTCTACGGTCAACCGCTCAAACACCTCTCTGTTACAATTCGGTGGATCTGACTTTTACGATATAAAATGGTAAAGTGTTTGTAATGGGCCATGTTACGATGAATTTCAATTTAATTATCATATATAATTGTTTCCTTGTTGAATTACAGGTGTTTTTCAGTGGAAAATAGAATGAAATTTGAAAGTCTTGAATCAAGCCATAGGAGGTCAACATAAAAAAGTGCAAACTTCGACTGTGTCTCGAAAGCCAAGTAGTAAGTCCTATTGTTACTATTACAATTACGAATTTCAATATCCAAACGCACCCAAAGCTCTTTAAAAAAAAAAATAGTGTTACATGATTCAAAGAATAAAAACTAAGAATTGATGAAGTAATTGTGCGAACGTAATGCAAATAATTTGTCAACGTTTGAATGATACACAAGTCATTACACACTGTACTCCAGTAAAAAAAAAATAAAAAAAAAATAAATGTTGTTATATCACATGGGGACCTTTTTGGATCTCTTGTGACACGGAAGAATTCTAATAACTTCTGGACAATGTTAAGAAAAGATCACGCTAAAACAAGACAAAATGGAGAAATATTCCGACAATCAATACTAGACGTAGATACTAGAAATAGATCGTCTAACTTTGAGACGAGACTTCTACAAAATTTGCGAGACGACAAACCGTTCTTTCTCGTCTCTTCGCGTCTCGTGGACAATATTATTAGTCAGCACGAGCTGTAGATAGTGAACCTGAGCTCGCATGATCTCTCATTCCAACTTGGTCAATTAAAGATAATCTCTTATTTATTTCATTTCTACCCTTAAAATTCTATTCCGTAGTCACACATCATTATGCATACCATGATTAAGCAGCTAAGTCAATGTAAGAACGTTGCATCAAAACGACATTATAGCTACCATAAGTTTTATTATAATTAACAATACACGCAAAACGTGAAATCAAAATCAGAATCAGAGGAAGAATCGTATATGTTGTGAAAAAAAAAAACATCTACGTCACTACCTGTTTGTTGTTGTGTAACTTGTTGATATAGTGGATAAAAAAACAAAAACTAAACAATAAAAAAATGAATTTTAAAACCAGGAATTTCTCCTCATACTACTAATAACAATAATAAAAACTGCATGGCCTTCATAAAGAAAAACGAAAAGGACAAACGTAGAAGCAAGGGGAAAAAATAATAAGTGTGTTTGTGAAATTTCCCCACGAAAACGGTAGCTTCTCTGGTTAGAGGAAATCCTTAGGGCGGAGACCCACATCCTTGGCTTACTTCCCGGGAAGAGGAAGAAGGGAGGCAGGCGGGTAACGATCCGTAGGCCTCCAAGGGCAAAGCGTGGTTTTGCGCTGTTAGACCTTTTTCCCCTCTTAAATTTTGAGAAAAAAAGATGAGCGATATATATATATATATAAACAGATAACAAAGAAACAATTGAAAGAATTAGTGTAATTTCTGGTTATTTGTGTCTCTATTTCTCATCTTTATTTTAGAAAATTAATAAACAGAAACATTTATTTCCTTTCAAACTGTTTTCTAACCATATTCGTTTATTTATTTGTTAAAATTCATCGTTTCCTTTTTACCTGAGCCTGTATGAAACGTGGACATACAGATTAAGACAGTAATTCTCAAGTGGTGTCGCGTAGTCCCTAACGGTGTGTCGCGAAATTTTAAAATTAAAAAAAGAAGAATAGAAACACTAAGCATTTAATAATTAGTTAAAATAATTTTGAGACGGGCTGTATACACGGAAAAGAAAATATTTGATAGTTGACAAATTTTCTTTTGCCAATAACTCAGTAACAAATGAATTAATTTGCATCTTTTTGTTGTTATCATTAGGATAGTTATAACTTAACAACTTACCAAAGTCAGTGCTCTAATAGGTTAATTTAGAGTTATTAGAAAAAGAAATTTTGTCAACTGAAGAATAGTTTCTTTCGTGACTGTACCAATCAACTCTTTCCGGCGGCTGCAACTATGATCAGTACGACATAAAATTATGATTTTATAGAAACCTATGGCCTTACACTAATGTTATTATTGATAATAAAAAAAAATCAAACAAGTGTCTCACGAAGTCGATGACAATCAGAAAAGGTTGTCGTCAGTCTAAAAGTGGTTGGGTACACCTGGTTTGAGGTGGAACCCTAACCATCGTAATGGGTCCAATGCTCTCTCACCGGGAATCGAATTTTAAAACCATATACATCGTAGATGCCCTAGTCACTAGATCAGCAGGGAGGAACTAACTCAGCGTTTCCCAACCTTTTTCAACTTGCGGAACACTATGGGTGCAACTTGAATTTTCCGGGCACATTCATAGATATTATTATTATTATTATTTGCAAATATAAAATACCATGTTAATTTTTTTGTGTGTGTGATTACTGATCTCCTTCTAACAAAGATGAAAGCTCGATCACTGGTTTTCACCTATGCTAATTCATTATGCTTATTTTTTATTCTAATTTTAAAATGGAAAACAATTACAATGAAATATAGGACTCAGATTTTTAAAAATACGCTTTCTTTTTCGAAAACTGCATCCAACCTTTCACTAAGAACGAAGATCACTAAATAACGAACGAACAAACAAATGTCTTGTACTTTTAACTTTACTGTTTTAATCAAAACCGGTGCATATTATTGCAATCAAACAGCTTGCGATGCGTCGAAGTCAAAACACACCTGTTGAACAAAGTGTTGTTCTGTCATTCACGTGCGAATGAGTGTTCTACGAACGTTCACTTGACACGTACCATACAAGTGCTTCCATTTCTTGGTGTTAGTATGACTCTCAATTGAAACGTAACACAGCAGCTAACCGTGAAAACATGTACGAGCCGAAATACTGTCTGCTACACAGTAATAGATGTAGAATAATTTATTACAATTACAGTATTTATTTTCATGGCAGAAATTCATAGTAATGTGAAATACAAAAATGTATTTTTTTTCCTATGTCTTACAATTTGGTTGCTATAGAATTAATAATTTTGTTTCGATTTTCTCGCGGCACACCGTTTGGGAAACGCTGAACTAACTACTTGATCTCCCTTTATGACCATTCTTACATCAGTCTCTTCCGATTTCCAATACTTCTTAATTGCGGAAATTAATTTATCCAATCCCAGTTTTCATAATAATAATAATAATAATAATAATAATAATAATAATAATAATAATAATAATAATAATAATAATAATAATAATAATAATAATAATAATAATAATACATATGAAATTCGATAACATGAATTCCTTGATAAAACTCGAATTTTTTTCACATTCCCTTGAACTCTCCATAACACTCAATGTTCAAATTACCTCTGCAAGTCGAATGTTTAAAAATTACAACTTCGATAAGTCGAATTTCAAAAAACTCGGTAACTCGAATTTTCGTATATGCGTATCTCTAAGTGTACCTCTGTAAGTCGAATTTCTCTTGATGAAATCTCGATAACTCGAAGCTATACCTCTATTCTTTTACGTAATTGACATAGGTGCTAGTCTTGTCATTGTTACGAGTATGTATTGTAATTGTGTTTCACGCATGTCTAGTATGTTACTTTTACTAGTCATTTTATTTAATTTAGTGAACTTACAACTTCGACTTATAGAAATTGAATGAATAAAACTTTGAGTTATAAAGGTTATATAGTCACTTTAGTGAAGAATGCGGAACTTCGATATCTCGAATTTTTGTAGTGATAACTCGAACCTTGATTACTCGAAAAACTCAATAGCTCAAATTTTTATCTATTCTCTTCAGCTTCGAGTTATCGCGTTCCGACCCTAATAATGCAAAACTCAGTAGACCTTACTTGATTCAGATATGTTTATGAGCTCTACGATATTGTGTCATCTTATGTTCAAGTCAATAGAGCAGATAGATGGCCAACTTTAAAGAATCATCGCTGCTATTTACGTTGTTCTCAATGCATCAAATAATCATTCTACACATCCTAGCTGTAAACACACGTCGTTGCCGCTTTTCTCAAAATAGAGTACGAACAATATCCTTCAAGGAATGTCCTTACAATCATCCCATTATCCTGGTATTTATCCTCTGTTGTTATGCAAACCAGTACAACAAATATATGATGGTGGTTGTATAGATGCAAGGAACTCTTAGAAATAACCAGAAATGTCCATAAATTTTGACACTCCTTGTCAATCCCTCAGAACTGAAAATCGCCATAACGGTTTCGTACGAGAGATTAGATCTGGTTATTTATTAGTCTACAAAATTTGGTGGCTTTAGGTGACATTTTTCTGTACGAGAAGCTGATGACAGACAGACCTCCATTTACTATTATTATTATTATTATTATTATTATTATTATTATTATTATTATTATTATTATTATTATTATTATTATTATTATTATTATTATTATTATTATTATTGAAGATAAATTGTGCTTTGTCGAGGGAAGATGCTCGTACTTACTGTGAATTTGTTGTTCTACACATCTTGAGTTGATTTTAAGTTTAACGACCCGTTCAGCAGCGAGGCTGCATGAGACGTGGACCTACTGATTGTGGAATCCGAACCAGATGAACTCAGTCGGGAATCGAACCTGAGTCTCCCACGCCAAAGGCGCCTACGCTAACACCTTAGCCACGAAAGAGTTCTCTACACATCCTGTTAAACAAACTGATGGAATTATCAAGGAGAAGGTATTGATCGTATTATCTTCTGACTGGTGAGTGCACTTAATATACTTTTGTTACATTCTTCAAATTGATTTAAATGGAAAAATTCATATTATACTAAGTAAGTAAATAGTGCAAAACTAAAGAAATAGGTAGAGAAACAGCAATTTTTAATAACTGCGTATAAAGGTATCTTTACTGTGTAATGTCATATGAAAGTACGCACTACATGTACCGTATGTAATTTTTAGAAATATATACCGTGAATATTTTATAGAAATATATATTTCTTTGTAAAATAAACGTGAATCGCCAGAAGCACTAAACGCATTTCAATTTCGGGATTCATCCGTAACAAAGTATCCTGGTATGTGTCTGTTTGTCCACAGACTATATTTTGAGAAACAGTGATCCTAAGAGTATAATTAAGTATGCACAAATACAGTTTGAATGTAATAATAATAGTATTGAGGAAAATCAGAAATATTTCTCTTTTTTGAAATTTTAATTATTTAATTGTCACTCTTTGTAACAAATAACTTTATATTCACTAGTCAATCCTGCAAGATAGTAGGGCCTATAAAACATTTGATGGAAGAAAATACTGATGTAAGAAAAATAGTAAATGCACATATTTAGGCATTCTAAACAAGGGAGTTGACATTAAAGAACAACTATTACATAGTCGAGCAAGGTCAGCAGCGAATGATTGTTGCTGGCCTTAGAAAAGGAAAATCTTCCAAATAATAGGCATAATTTTAACTATTCGTTTTTACTTGTTTGTTATAATATTTACATCTTTCCTCGTTTTTGTTTGTCTCTCCAGGAAAGATTTTTTTTTTATTTAAGTCTGTATTTCCGGTAATTCTAATTAAGATTATTTTCTTTTTTCTTTTAAAAAAAATATTATTATTGGTATGATTTTTTCAACTCTTATTAAATATCACATTTATGTATCTGCTTTTACCCCCTTTTCTTTTGAAAACAGGAAATAGGAGAAGTGGTTCTCAAAATAATAGTTTAAGTAGCTAAGTGAAATTTCTCTCACATTGAAAATGGTAAAGAGAAATGGAACTCTTCTAGAAAGAAGGGAAGATTTAAAAGACCATACAGAAGTGTAAGTTACAAAGTAAATGCCAAGTATAACAGATTAAAAAAGAAAAAAAAAACCTAGCAGAATGCCCGTTTTTCGCCCGAGAGAATACGTTTCATTTTAGATATAAAGGACACCAAACGTGTCACTGTAATCAACCTAGAGACCCCAAAAAATATGAATTCGACACTAATAGCGGTGATTTTCAATTATTTCTACATGTCATCATCCCTTCTCCTTGGGAGTACCAATGGGGATGAATTTGGACTTAAACGGTATCGGAAGAGTCACTGTTCATCTCAGCAACCCCAAAACTATGTATTCGACACTAATATCAGTCATTTCGATAATTTTATATGTATATATCTTTCCCCTCCCCTCCCCCAAGTTGTGGGGATGAACTTAGATCTAAACGGCACTGGAAGTGCCACTGTTCATCTCAGGGACGTCGAAAACTATGGATTCGACACTAATATCGGTCATTTTCGATCATTTATATATATATATATATATATATATATATATATATATATATATATATATATATATATATATATATATATATATATATATATATATATATATATATTCACCCTCTCCTCTCCTAAGTTGCACCGTCAAAATGAAATGATAAAAACCGTTCCAGGCCTGAACCTACAGATAGATACATACATACATACATACATACATACATACACATACCTGTACTTACGAAAATGAAATGAAATCAATAGTTTTTCGTTCCAAAATCTTGCCAGAGACTAAGGGAGACAGGTGAGACGTTAGTTAAATTAAATGTTTATGAAATAATTGATGATGTAAGAATGTGAGATCCTCGAGTATATCACGATTCTGCGTGGCCCACCACAAACTCCTGATCGAACCAGAGATCTCCTGCACCAGAGATCAGAACTTTACCATTGAACCACTATACCTTTTACCCTGTATTTTTTGGATAGCAACATACAAAATAATATTTGAAATTCTAGTAAAAATGTAATAAGAATAAAGGAAATACTGGAAGAAAATGCAGCTTCCTTGCTTGATACGACATGAGTCCATCAGTTCTGATCTCTTGTGAAATGCAATCATGTCATTAACTATTTCTGTAGGAATATTGTGCCATTCCCTCTGTACTGTATTATGCAAATTTTACGTATTCCAATTATATTTGCTTTCATTGTTTTAGTAACCATCTGTAGTTGTGATATAGAAGCCTTCCGATTGGTCTATCGTTAGTACACTTGCCTTTAATGTCAATCTCTGCAAGTTCGTCTCTTTTTTTCCTTTCTTTCATTTTCTTTTTCTTTTACAATTTTCAAATTACCCCCAATAGAGCAAACAGTATCAAAATGTAAGCTTGTAATGAAAATGTGAATTCAAATCTTTTAATTTGATTTCTTCTGGGTTTACCCTTTAGGTTAAAATAAATCAATGGCTAATGAAAGTTAATGTTTATTGTTACTATAAAAAAAAATGAGTTTATTTTCAATGTGTGCAATACTCCGACCAATAGACGTAAACCTCTGTCTAGTTCGAAGTGCAAGAAGGATATTCACGGAACAATAAATACTCAACTTCAAAATCCATACAAAAACATTCAAAATACATTTAAAAAGGATTCAAAATGCATTTAAAATACATTCAAAAAGGATTCAAAATATATTTAAAATATATTTATAATACACTCAAAAATGTTCAGAATACTTCTGCATTTAAAATACATTCAAAAAGGATTCAAAATATATTTAAAATATATTTATAATACACTCAAAAATGTTCAGAATACTTCTAAAATACATTCAAAATATCGAAATGCATTCAAAACATTCAAGAAACATACAACAGACGGCAAACTTCTCAGTCTGTGCTGTCACACTAATTCTAATAATAAACAATTATAAAATAATATATTTAAGTTTTACGTCCCACGATTATGCCGGTTAGGCTAAACGAGACGGTAATGATGAGAAATGAATGAAACGGTGGAAGGAAGAAAGTGGGAGGAAACGGGAGAACCTCGAGAAAATCCACGCACACGGTATTTGTCCACCACAAAGCTCACTTGGCGCGAGATGGGATCGAACCAAGGACACCATGTACCAGAGGTGGACGCTCTACCGCTGAGCCAATAAACAATTATGTTTGTAGATATTGCTTTCCCGTCTGAAGTTAAAATATGTTCGCTACCTGCACTATCTGGTGTTAAAATCTCCAGACTATTTAATGAATTAAAATTACTAGTTTATAATTCAGCACACAGATGTAGTGATACCCAATGCAAATTACGAAAGAAACTACAATATTAATTTGACATAGATGGTACAATTGTAATACCAAAAACATTAAACTTTAATTGACAATACACTCATTACACTCACAGATATATTTACATCAATAAATAATGTAACATTCTTAATCAACAATCACAGACTACCATTGGGACAGTTTTCCGAAGTCTATGACAGTTCCTTACTGCATTACAACTTATAGCCATTACATATAACATTTTGTCTGGTATTTATGGAACGATGAGTGAAGTAAAAATGATTGACAGTTCTCATCAAAAGTCAATTCCGTAACACTAAACTACCTTGGAATAAAAATTTGGACTTTTTTATTTTATGCACGATATATTAATAGAATAGCAACGCATTGTTGACAAAAATGACTGAAATACCTAAGAAAGTCTTTGGCTTAAGGATGTGAAAGGTTCATTGTAGCAAAAACGAAATTGGGGATGTTGTCTCCATTACCAGCTTTTATGAAAAGCTGGAAACATGAATAATTAAATTGTATAATTCTTTCATGTAATGTAAAAGATACTAAATTCGGGATGTAGCTTTAACAGGGTTAATATTGTAATAATAAATGAAATACACAAAATACATATTTCAAAAGATGCAGCAGAATTTGGGTAGGTAAACTAGAATGTTAGGTCTCTAAAATTGTAATGGTTTGTAATGTAAAGTCCCTTCAATATGTCAGCTGATTACAATACCTTCAAGTATCGAAGTAACCCCATGACCTGTCGTCTAACGATGTTTTCTCCGTCAAAATCTTATTCACACTTCCTCGACAAACTCGGTGTTCGTGGTTTTATTCAAAGGCTGGTTTTACAAAACCCAATCCCTTTTCTTCTTCTGTCGATAAAAGGTAACAAAATTTCAAATGTTCGGGAACACCCACAATCACGTTGTCTTGACGTAAGTCGAAAATTCTTTCCTGTGAGAAGATAGTCCAGCCAGGATCAGTATTACCCAGTTTAATTAAGATTCTGCTCTATGTTGTCCGAACATCAGCTTAATTTTTATCCCATAGACTTTCGGACTAGGATTATATGCATAACATACGGTGTACTTATTTTCAAAGCTAAATTGCTGGATATTAAAAATGCAACACCTAGAAAGGGTATCGAATTGACTTCAACTTTGCAGAATGTGTAGAGGATGGAAAAGTAGTAAAATGATTACCCCTTCAGCTACACGAAGCATCAGCACAGCAAAGTCAGTCTACACACCTGAAAGAGAAACCAAAGACAGGACGGTAAACTGCAGTTCAGTGGTGGCCAAGTATTGACGTCACATCTTGTGTCTGAACGGAATGTCGTTTGAATACGGCTGCAGTTTTAGCAGATCTTTGACTCGGATCGTGGAAGAGTTGTAACATACTGCAACTGCAGATAATATTTCCACGATTTTGGTGCCCGTTACGGATAGAATGCAATTAGAATAGTGTGAAAATGAACTCAGTGGCTCGAGGAAGGCAAAAATGTTCTATGCGCAGATCCCAGGAGCCGCATAATGCTACTGTCCGCGAGAACAGGCTTCTTATGTGCATGATTATAGTAATCGGACAGTCAACTGGCAGACGTATTCAGGATTGTTGCGTAGCGATTTCTGTCCTCGTGAATAATTCAACATCACCTGGTGAGATGGGGTACATTTACGTGGCGTCCATTCGTTGTTCTTCTTGACTGCATATCATAGCAATCCTCTTATTGTACGAATTGTAATTCTGCCTGCATCATACTATCTGTGGTCGAAGATACCGTTACAACAAACTGAACTATCCAAAATTCTGCATTGTGACACCCGTTCAACATCGGGTGTTATAGTACGGGGTATAAATAATTTAATGCTGTGTATCCTCGCATCTAACACCTATTCATAGTTCTTCGACCAGCCCGACATAATCGGATCTGGTTGTGTTTTCATTAGTGCAGGTCCTACAGGAAACCACCTTCCAATAAGATAGTACCCGATTGTATGTGGCACACAATGTCCTATGAGAACGATTTTCTGTATGAGAACGATTTTCCACTGCTCCTTGGCCGGCGCGTTCCCCTTATCCCTGGTCCATGATTTTACAACAGCTCGCACATCAGAGAGCTACCCGAACTACAGTTGATGAGCTTTGAAAAGTTCCGCAGGTTTTCCACATAGCAGAAGAATATCCAACATCTCGTCATGTCTCAGCTTTTTTGGACCTCATGACGGACTGACGAACTACTGACCTCTGGATTTACTGCTAGGACCTCGTTTCACTATACTGTATTATGAGGGACATGCTAGAGAATATGGTGGCAGAAAAGAGAGGGTTGGGGAGACGGATGCTACAATTGATGGACGATATCAAAACAGAAAAATCATAAGTGAAGACGAAAAGATTAGTGGAACATCGTGGAGGCTTCTCAGTTGCAGCAAGTGACCTGTCAATAATGACAAAATACCTATGATGATGATGATGATGATGATACATAATTAAAGGCGAGTTTTCCTTGGAAGAAGCTTTCCCAAAACGCCTATTATAATACAGTTCATAAGCTTTCCCAAAACGCCTATTATAATACAGTTCATATTTCATAAATACATACATGATTCCGTTTCAACTGTAGCATGATATAATTTAATTTAGGAAGTTGGAGAAAGTTTAGTGTGGTTGGTCCGTTACGTTTGTTAATGTTTAGTAGACCTACACAATATTGTTTAGCACCGAGGCTATGTGAGACATGGATCTACAGTGGAATAAGAACCATCGTAATGTGCTCAATCGGAATCGAACTCGGAACCACATGTACCAAAGGTGTCTATGCTGGCCACTAGACCCGGGCAATGGACTACATAAGTTTACAAGAAAAGCTATCAAGAAATAAACAATACGAGCATATGTTTATGTATGCATTTGCCCTCATCTCTCGATAAGAATGAACAGATGTTGATAGAAAGATGAATGTTCAAGTATTTTTTAACATGACTGTACATACGACTACAAATGATAAATTGAATTTTCTTTAAGCTCGAGTAAATCTCTTTCTTATGGTTTGGTGAATAAAATAAATCTTATCCAGACCGCAGAGAACGTGACCTAATAGCAACCCAATAGCCTAATGATAACTACAATGCAACTTATCGAGCAGAAAGACGAAAACATCCTAGGAATGACATCTTTCTTGCACTCAAGAAAAAAGTTCAAGGCCGATTCCCTCAATGGAGCATAACTAGAATATTCCTCTTTTTTATATATATTTTTACACTCAATTGATCGCTTACGACTAAACAAAATGTCAATTTCAGTATATTTTCCCAATTTTGGATAGTCTAAAATACCATATGCTGCAATATTTATAACTTCGAATGTTCAAACAAGAAGACTATATGACAGAATAAATGAAAAAAAAAAAAAGAGAGAGAGAGGACAAACAGTTTGGGTTTAGAAGAAATGGCACAAAACACACCATGGAATTACTTAGGGTTATCAGTGAAAGATTTATTTGAAAAAGACAGAAATCTAATAAAGTGTTTATAGATTTCGAGAAAGCATTTGACGGAGTGTGAACTGCAATATCTTTCTTGATGGAGATGCTGAAGAAGGTTGGGTTGTAGCGGAAGGATCGGAAACTCATAAGAAACTTAATGAGCCAACGGATTAGGGTTAAAGTAGAGAGAGTGATAGAAGAAAGTGTAATTGAAAGAGTAGTTAGCAGAGGTGTTGGTTTTCAACAAAATTTACCATTTTTCTTTTGCTTGTTTATTCAACAGTGAAAGGAGATAATGAAATGCAAGTCACCACAATCATAGATAATGTTATTCAACAACAGAAAATACGAACCTGAAGAATGTTCAGTGTTGCCATCCATAGAAATTACAGTGTTACCAGAAAAACAATTTCCCTAAAATCTAAGCTAAGGCAGTGAGTAGAGGAACGAACTCAACTGCATTTGATTACGTATCATGTTGTTTGGTTTCTTGTGAACTACTTTTTAATTAACATTATTATTTAGTTTTAATGATTGTATGTTAAAACCATCTTGTTTATTACAAACTAAATACAATGTTATTTAAAAAGTAGTTCAAAGGAAACCAAAACAATATGATACGTAACCAAATGCAGTTGAGTTTGTTTCTCTACTCGCTGCCTTAACTTAGATTTTAGGGAAATTGTTTTTCTGGCAACACTTTAATTTCTATGGATGGCAACACTGAACATTCTTCAGGTTCATATTTTCTGTTGTAGAATAACATTATCTATGATTGTGGTGACTTGCATTTCATTATCTCCTTTCACTGTTGAATAAACAAGCAAAAGAAAAATGGTAAATTTTGTATTATTTTTAGTAAGGCAGGCTCTTAAGAAAGATCAGGTCAAAACAAGGAACCTTACTAGTGTAGCTAACGAGACGACACAAGAAATGGGTCTTTCTCGTCTCAGTCTCGTAAATTTTGCAGAAACCTGGTCTCTTCTCGATTTTCGGAAATCTTTTATCGCCTCATCTCTCTCTCTCTCTCTTTTTTTTTGGTAAATGTATGTACAAAATTTATGCAGTAATTCTTTTCTTCATAATAATATAGAACAGCCTTTCCCAATCTTTTCCATTTAGAGTCTATAATACATGTGAAGGACCCCTTGCAAACTATACGGTTAGTATTTATATTTCTTCCCCATGCTAGTGTATATTTATATATTAGGGTGTCATTTATTTAGGGTCATTTCGTGTTGCGATACGCACATCCGCTAAATATATTCTGTGATCGTAAACACGCATTAGTAAAATAGCAGCTCCCTATGAGAACATTAACCCGTGTCGACTTACGACAAAGTCATGAAATAACGTTTCCATATTATTAATATAATTTAAAATGTCTAACTGAGATAACGGAGAAACTAAAAGAGACAGAGAAACGAAACTTTGCACGAACCAACTATAGAAAGGAGAACATCTGCTCGTGTATTGATGAACATCAACGGATAAACAGTGTTGCAAACTCAAGAGAAATTTGTGATTTTGTAAATCGAATGACCTAAATTGGATATTAACATTAGAAGCAGCAATAAAAATAAAGGCAAAAGGGATGGTAAACGCAGATCAGTGTTGCAAATTTTTGGAGAAATAACGTGAACTAAACTAACTAACTAACTCTATGGCCTATGGAACCCGGAGGTTCAATGCCGCGTTCACAAAAGCTCTCCACTGACTTCTATCCTTAGCCAACTGGATCCAGTTTCTACTTTGGATTCCTATCTCTGCGAGATCCATCTTAATATTGTCCTCCCATCTGCACCTAGGTCTTCCTAATGGTCATTTTCCGATTGGTCTTCCAGTCAAGACTTTGAAAGCGTTTCTACTTTCTTCCATTCTAGCTACGTGACCCAACCAACTAAGCCTACTAGATTTGACAACCCTAACAACGTGGGGTAAACAATATAAATTATGTAGTTCCTCGTTATGAAGTTTCCCATCTGCACCTAGGTCTACCTAATGGTCGTTTTCCGATTGGTCTTCCAGTCAAGACTTTGAAAGCGTTTCTACTTTCTTCCATTCTAGCTACATGACCCACCCACCTAAGCCTCCTAGATTTGACAACCCTAACAATGTTGGGTAAACCATATAAATTATGTAGTTCCTCGTTATGAAGTTTCCGCCATTCCCCATTCCCGTTCCTCTTGGGTCCGAATATTCGTTTCAGGATCTTGTTCTCAAATACTTTCAGTCTATGATCTTCCCTCAGAGTAAGTGACCATGTTTCGCAACCATACAGAACAAAAGGCATGATTATCGTTTTGTATATTTTAAGCTTCAAATTCCTCGACAGAATTTGCGACAAGAGATTTTGAAACGAATAGTAACACGAATTCCCCTTTTTTTAGTCGACATTTAATTTCTCCGTGAATATGATTTTCCTCTGTTAATATTGATCCTAGATATTTGAAACTATCCACTTTATCAAAAGTATTATGCAATATTTTAACGCATCCATAATTTGCTGTATTCCGGTCCCGACGCACTTCCATGTATTTATTTTTTTTTCATTGCATTTACTTTTAAACCCATGTCTCTGCAAGCGTTTAGAAAGATCTCTGCATTTCTTTCTATTGTTCTTCTATCGTCCCCTATTAAATTTACATCATCAGCATATGCCATAACCTGGTGAATACCGTTCAACTCTAGGCCGTAGTTGATATCTTTGATTTTCCTTATAGCGTATTCCAGAACGAAGTTAAATAATAATGGCGACAACGCGTCTCCTTGTTTCAGGCCATTTTCGACGTGAAAGCTCGTGGACAAAAATTTTCCTACCCGGACTTTACTTTGGGATTCATTCAACATATCTTAATTAATCTAATTAGCTTTCTCGGTATTTCAAGTTCTGTAAGAACGTTGTATAATGTTTCTCTCCTAACCGAGTCGTAAGCCTTCCTAAAATCAATAAATAGTTGATGTACAGGGGTATTGTATTCCCACTTTTTTTCGAGTATTTGGCGAATGGTAAATATTTGGTCGATAGTTGATCGATTTCGTCTAAATCCGCATTGACAATCTCCAATAATTTCATCTGCGTATGGGGTCAGTCTTACTAATAGAATATTTGAAAGGATTTTATAGGATGTTGACAGAAGAGAAATGCCTCGATAATTATTACAGTCAGTTTTGTCGCCTTTCTTGTGAATTGAAACAATGATTGATTCTTTCCACTCTTGTGGCAATTCTTCCTTGTTCCAGATAAGGAGAATGAGTTTGTGTATCTTGTTCCACAATTTTTCGCCTCCAGCTAAAATTAACTCAGCCGGAATTTCATCTACACCCGGAGATTTGTGTTTCTTTAATTTCTTTATAGCGGTTTCTACTTCTATTCGGTTGGGTTCTGGAATATACGGTTCTGCGGTGTGTATCTCCTTTTCTCCACGTGCACTAGTTTTTGGTTGCGTGTTAAGCAAATCGTTAAAAAATCTTTCCATCTATTTAAGATGCTATCCGTGTCAATGAGAACTGAACCGTCCGATTTCTTTAATATATAAGCACGAGGTTGATAGCCATTCTTAAATTCGTTGATTCCCTTATACATGCCCCAGATGTTTTTACTATTATCTTTAAGTTCCTTAATTTTAGCTTTCAGAAAATTGCGTTTCTTTGTTCTAAAAGTTTTGGAAATTTTCCGAAATTTTGTGTAGTTATTTCATTCGGATTTTGTAGCCAGCATAATTTTGCCTGTTTTCTCTTCTCTGCTAGTTTTATGCATTCCTGGTCGAAGCATGGTTTGCTCCTACGTATTTCCGCGTGTCCCAATTTTTCTTTTGCTGAAATTTTAATGCTATCTCTAATTTCAATCCAGGTATCCTCAACACTAGTGCACTCCAAATCTTCTAAAACCGAGAATCTATTCGAAACTTCAATCTGGTATTTCTCTCTTACTTGGCTCTCTTCTAATTTCTTTAAATTGAATTTCTCCGTTTTCGGACAATGAATATTACCTTTATTCAACGATAACCTCTCTCGTATTATCGCTGCTACCAGGTAGTGGTCAGTGTCACAATCAGCCCCTCTAAACGACACGACATCAATTATGCTAGATTGCCTTCTTCTATCTACTAAAACGTGATCAATTTGATTATGTGTTTTCCCGTCTGGTGATGTTCAAGTGTAGTTATGAACGTCGCGATGTGGGAATTTTGTACTCTTCACGATTAGGTTTTTGGATGTTGCAAAGTTCACGAGTCTAACACCGTTGTCATTACTTTCCTTATGCAGACTTTCGTTCCCTATAATCGGTATGAAAATATCCTCTCGTCCTACCTTCGCATTGAAATCCCCTAATAGAATTTTCATATGGTATCGCGGGAGTTGGTCAAATATTCGTTCCACTTCTTCGTAAAAACTGTCTTTTATATCGTCATCCTTATCTTCAGTTGGAGCATGTACATTTAGAACAATAACACACCACCGTCTCTAAAGAGTAATAAAAGAAAGTCTGTCAGTGACAAATTCAACCCGTTTAATTGCTGGTAATATTCGTTTGTGAACGAAAAACCCTGTTCCTAACTGGTGATTTTTATTTCCTTCCCCGTAAAAGAACGTAAATTTTCCGCAATTCACAGATCCATTTCCTTCCCACCTAGCTTCCTGAACTCCTACTACGTCCATCCCAGTAGCGTAGCCAGGATGTGTGTTTGGGGGGGGCCCAAGTGCTGTTATAGGTACATATAGAAAAATTACAAACAAAAAATATATAAACATAGATATATATAAAAAATTACAAACATCAAAGTACCAAAGTACATTGTCGGACCTCTTTGGGGGGGGCCCGGCCCCTCCGGGCCCCCCTTCCCTACGCCACTGGTCCATCCTGTATTTCTCTAACTCACTCGTTACGGATTTTAACACGCCTGCCCTATAAATACTCCTAATATTCCATGTTCCAAATCTCATGTCCATTTTCTTTTGCTGAGATCGTGCCAAGTTATCAGTCCTTGTCCGAGGCTTTTGTGAATATTTCTGAACAAGTGCTTTTTTTTTACAGGATGAGGTTGTTAGCCCTACCCAAACCCCCAAGCTGGAGGACCACTCCTAGTCGGCTGTCCGCAACTGCTTATTCAGTATATTCGCAGCTAACCTCTATATCTAGAGGCCTTCTCCTCGATCCGCAACCTGAGGACGCGCCATGCCGTGGTAACAGGAACCCACGTTACACGGGAAATAACGTGAAACATGTGTTCAATTGAAATGCTGTGGCGCACACAGGAAGTGAGATACTAATGTTTTGTACACTTTAAATTAAATATTGACAAGAACTGTTTACGCTGACTCCAACTCTAGAAGGGTCAGCGTAATATAATATAGGTGTGAGTATGAGTGTTTGTTTTTCTTTGCAGTGGTTTAATCATGCTAGAGTGGTGATCCCTACTCCGCAATCAGGTGGTCCTGGGTTCAAACCTGGAGCCGGACACCTTGACTAAGGTGTTCCAAATATATAAATAAAACCAGTACGTAAAAAACCTAAATTACAAAGCCTACCCATCAGATATAGAAAAAAGTATTTTCCTGGTAAAAAATGTATTAACTTTAATAAGTTAACATGATAATAAATGTATGGCTCACCGAGGTACACAACTTCACTCAATGTAATGATTGGTGTTGTGTTTCAGACAAGGTAACTTCTTGCAGGTCGAATATCACTTCTCACGTAAATTGACTTGTTATTATTAATTCGATCATCTATCTTAAAATGGTGTACTTCTCACCATTGTTTGAGCCTTTCTCAGATTTGCTTCCGGATCCCCTGAGATCGTCTTGCGAACCCGTGGGGGGTCCGCGGACCCCAGGTTGGGAAAGGCTGACCTAGAAGTTATCAGAATCCCTCTGCTTCACAAGCAATCCCTGGAGTATAATGCGTAATGACTTCGTATCTTTAAATGTTGATAAATTCTCTTCATTGTGTTCGTACAATCAGATTATCAGTTTACAGTTTTTATACAACTATTCATGTAACGCTAAGACTTGGATGAACTAATGTTGTCCACGAATTACGAGAAATTTCTGGTCTCGTCTCAAATTTGAAAATGTAATTCTCGTCTCGACTTCTAGATGAGAAAAGAAGTTTCTTGTCTCCTCGGCAACACTGAACCTAATCATGAATTTCCATCAACACTCTGAATCACATTTTTCACACCAGAGAGGATCGAACTCAAGCCAGAACCAAAGACAATAATAATAATAATAATAATAATAATAATAATAATAATAATAATAATAATAATAATAATAATAATAATAATAATAATAAAGTGCCTTCGGTGCGCGTGATATAGAGTCTTATTCTACGTGCGAATAGAGTGTTGGGTATTGGCCAAACACCTATATCGAGAAGGCCAGATATAGAGGCGATGGAAACAGTGTTTCTTCCAGACCTGTTCCCCCCCCCCCCGGAGCTCTGAGAGTTGCCCCTTCCCGGAGGAGACCAAAATAATACGTCTATAATATAATAATAATAGAATAGTATCTGCAATGCCTTCCCGGAATACAGTGAAACCTCTTTAAAGCGGACAGACGTGGGGAATCAAAAATTGTCCGCTATAGAGAGGTGTCCGCCTTAAAGAGGTTTCAATATTTTATTACGTAAATTAGTAAACATGGTAATATGCAATTAGATAAAATATTTTTGCATGAATTATGTATTCACGATTATTACCAAAATGTTCCTGCACCTGCATTATCCTCCGCCATCCAATACTCTATGTTCGAGGCACAACATGGAAATAAGATGTTATAGTACTCTGCACTTTACATTTATCATTACTTACTACGTTTTCAGTATGTTCTTTAATTTGTGGATTAATTGCAGTCCAGTAGTGTTTTTTTATTTATTTATTTATTTTTTTAAGAAATATGTGTAATCGCGTTCAAAAACTACCGAACCTGTCTTCTGCTTGATTAGAGATTCCAGCGGGACAGCAGAATAACGTGCCATCCCAAATAGGGGGCAACTGTTAATCACTTTTGTGTCTAAAACAGGTTGGGTGTGCAAATAAAGGACATGAGAGTGTTGTTCAACAGAGACGCTTCGTCTGGGTTGCTGAGCAGACAATTGAGGAAACAAAATGTTGTCAAAATGCTTCCTTGGTGACCCGTGTCTGTACTAGAGAGTGTCCGCTTTAGAGAGGATTGCCAATATGTTTTTTCCTATTATAGTATTTGGGGATTACAAAATATGTCCGTTACGGAAGGTGTCCGCTTTATAGAGGTGTCCGTTAGTAGAGGTTTCACTGTACTAAGTGTGCCCCCCGGAACATTGTTTCTGAAAGAAACCCTGGATGGGAGTTGGTAAGTAAATCCCTGTTGGATGTAAACTGTAGGTGGAAAGTATAATGTAATGTACACGTAAGTCACATATGTAGAAGTAATGAAAGTTGAGAAGTCAGCCTGTGCAAACATGTTGTAGATTGTTAAAAGCAGAATAATGTTGAATGTATGATAGCAGAACTGTGTGACCAAATAGGTAATTACAGTAGTTTATCCTTTGTTATGAGAGAAATTATGAATTCGTTGCAGATATTGAGACTAAAAGGTGTTCAATTATGTGTACTATGTGTCTGTAAATGATGGGACTATGCATCTATGATTTAGAAATTCAATAAAGATTAAGCAAAAGATAAATCCTAATCCTAACTATATACAGGGCCGTGCCGTGGAAAATCAGCGCCCGGGGCGAGAGTATACGATAGCGCCCCCATACATATATTCCAAGCAATTTTTCCTATATTTTTTCCCTTTTCCTCCAGAATTTTTCGCCCCCTTACTTCGGCGCCCGGGGCCATTGCCCCGCTCGCCCCCCAACGGCACGGCCCTGATTATATATAAAACTACATGAATTGACATAATATTAAGGGGGTACTTCTGGTTGACGTGAGAAGTTGAAATCTGGCATGATTGTAGCTTTCCGTGACTAACCAACAGGAAAATTATCAAAAGTGAATATTTTTCAGTTTTAGGGGATCTAAAGGTGCGATGAAGAAATTTCCCATGTTATTTTTTGTTTTTTTAACCTATAATCTCATGTGCTAGGTACTTTGACTTGGAATGAAAACATGAAATTTGGCATGCTTGTACGTGTTTGTTAGCGTTACCTAAGTGAATCACTAAAAGTAAAAATTTCTAATTTAGAATGGTTTTATGGGGAACTGAAAAATCTTCCCCATGTTATCTATATGGGACAGCTTCGACACCCCAAAATGTTTAGTCACTTACGATAGAATTACAATGATGAAATTTGGCACGATTGTAGCCTTCCGGAAATAACCCATAGAAAAATTGCTAAACGTGAACATTTTTAATTTTAAAGGGATCTAAAGGAGCGATGAAGAAATTCCTAATGTTATTTAAATGGGCGTTTTTTTTTTCACTTATAATCTCCTTATTTTAGGTACTTGGAATTGGACTGAACACTTGAAATTCGGTATTCTTCTACGTTTCCGCTAGTGTTACCTAAATAAATCACTAAAAATAAAAATGTCCAAGTTTAAGGTGGTTTTATGTGGAAGTGAAAAATCTTCGCCAGGTTATTGATATGGGACATCTTCTACACCCCAAAATGTTTAGGCATTTTCGGTAGAAGTAGAGTGATGAAATTTGGCATGATTGAAGCCTACCGGGACTAACCCACAGAAAAATTGCTAACAGTGAATATTTTTAGTTTGTAAGGGTTTTAAAAGGAGGATGAAGAAATTCCCGTGTTATTTAAATGGGCGTTTTCTTGAGATACAAAATCTTATCTTTTAGGTGGTATTTCAACGTAAATAAAGTTGACACTTGATAGAATTGTGAGTTTAAGAGTTGCGAGGCTGTAGGCCGAGCAATCGCCGAGGGTCTGGGGGCGGAACCCCCAGCTACCCAAAGGATAGTCTCTTTGTATAGAACTCTGTACATCCCAAACCATACCTCAGCAAGTACTTTCCCCAAACTGAAGAACCCTTCAGTTATTGGAGATAACCTTTATCCGCTTAGTCTCTATGTGCAATGTTGCGTACGAGTGGGATGAGACACAATTTTTATGAACAGATACGAAAGGAAACAGCTTTCCCAATAGAAACAGGTCCAGTCAAGCTATTCTGCTCGATGCTATGTTCCAGTCTATTTACCTAGCCTAGTTATGTGATGTTACTAAGCCTATAAAGGAAAGGTGAGAGTGGCCAATTTATTTTCTTGTAGTTCAAACAATGTATAGAAATTTGGAAGTTATAAAGCTGGAGGGAAGGCAATAATTAGACTGATTGAAATAATTATTTGGAGTTTGTCATTTTCAACAGCAAAGCTTTGTATTTAAACCTTTCATCTCGTCTAGAATTTAGAAACATACTTCTCATCTCGTCTACAATATAGGGACATGTTTCTCGTCTCGTTTAGAATTTAGAAGCATACTTTTTGTCTCGTCTAGAATTTG
Source organism: Thermobia domestica (assembly GCF_964235325.1). NCBI lineage: Eukaryota > Metazoa > Arthropoda > Insecta > Zygentoma > Lepismatidae > Thermobia > Thermobia domestica. The sequence goes on from NC_137466.1 coordinate 67,776,459, forward strand.
GGAACATATTTCTCGTCTCGTTTAGAATTTAAGAACATACTTTTGTCTCGTCTGGAATTTGGGAACATATTTCTCGTCTCGTTTAGAATTTAGGAACATACTTTTTGCCTCGTCTAGAATTTGGGAACATATTTCTCGTCTCGTTTAGAATTTAGGAACATACTTTTTGCCTCGTCTAGAATTTGGGAACATATTTCTCGTCTCGTTTAGAATTTAGGAACATACTTTTTGCCGCGTCTAGAATTTGGGAACATATTTCTCGTCTCGTTTAGAATTCAGGAAGATACTTTTTGTCTTGTCTAGAATTTAGAAACATTGTTCTCGTCTCGTCTAGAATTTGGGAACATAGTTTTCGTCTGCTCTACAATTTATAAACATACTTCTTATCTTGTGAGCAGCACTAGCCATAGCCTGAGTCCGAAAGAGTGAAAGCCCCAATGAGGTGTCCTGAGGTGGAGCGAGTGCTAGCCTTGAAAAGCATGAATCTCATGGAGATTATTAAGCGCGTGCCTCATTGAGGATAGTGAGCCTCAGCCCACGTGAGGCCAAATGAGCTCCGGTTACAAAATGGGCGTCTACCGAGAAACCAACCGAAAGGATACAAGCATTGAGTAACTATTCCTTTATTATCAATACACAGATATTCATTTGGCATTATTTGGGTATAAGGCACTGATTTCTTGATTTACAAAAGTCCAGCAGATCCTTGATAAGAAAGCATGTCCACATAATGTATATTAAATTAAGACACAAAGAGTACGCCTGTATACATATTCATTATATAAGCCGAACTTTTAACCTCCGATTTCGCAAGTGTCATGCAAAATGCAGATAAACCACTTTGGTTCTTAACCTTCATTCATCTGAGAGTAGATTCGAATGGCAAAGAGCTTGTAGTAAATCGCATCTATCGAATGATATGATAAATCACGTTGATCAAAATGGTTATAATAAGTTGCAAAAAAAAAAAAAAATGCCTGAACTCACACAATATGTACATTCTGTACAATAACAATTTGTGGTGAACTGAATAACACCTGAAGGATACACACCAATACAGGTTACAGAGGCTTCTCATTCCTTGAAAAAGCCCTAAGCGACACCAAGGCGCCAACACTGACGTCACTTGAACTGCAAGAAAAGTGTTGAGGGCGCCTCCTACCTTTCCGCCATAAAAGATAGGCTGCCGGTTGCTCGTCACCAGTAAGCGAGGTCATCCAACCATGGATATGGTGCTACTTCATATACTTCACGTTGGCGGCCGCTACTTCTTCAAACGATTGCAATTTTTCCTCTGACACATTTAAATTAAGTAACTTTTTTTTTTTTTTTAAATGGCATTCATGACATTCGGGATCAGTCATTTTTATTACGCGTTGGCAAATTGGCATCAAAAGAGCCCGCATTGTAACGATAGTAAAGTTAATTTTTATGGACAATTATGTGCTTTCCTCTTTTTTTGAACAAAAATAGCATATTTTTCACTGACGCCTTATTTCTAACTTACGAACACTGTTTCTCCAAAAATGATATCGTGGTTTAGACTGGAGCTAAACCCAGAAATTGTAACCAAAATTTTGTGGTGATATACAAATATTTGAGCGCTAGAGTAGTTAACAGGTGTGCCTTTCAGAAGTGTGGTCTTGAGTTCAATCCTCGGTGGAAATAAATGTAATTTTATGTTTAACATATCTGGTAAGATCCATAGAAGCTCTCCCCAATGACGATGCTAGAGGGACAAGGAAGCAAACGTTTCCTGGTAGCATCGTAGACTCCTATGTATTTTGTAATTTGTATTTTAGTAGGTTAAGATATGTATTTTAATGTAAACTAAGTAATATAAAACTTATGTTTGGTATACAGAAAAATAGCTGCCCCCAGAATGTCTGTTTTTCTGCCTGCCCCCCCAAAAATTAATGCTGGCGTCCTCACCGTTGGTAGAGTAGCAAAACATTATAGGCCTACCAAAAATAATTTTGTAATGTGGTTGATCATGACAACTCATATCCTACTTAGTTCATTCATTTCATTAATTCATTTCCGATCAATGGCGGATCCACGGGGACGGTAGAGGGACCGACCATCCTCTCTGAAAATCTCTTTTCTCTTATTTGTAGCATTAATTAGGTAGGGAACAGAAATACAGTCTTATTTCGGTCGATTGACACAAGCCTCGCAAAGCCTAATCAAAACGTGTGAACTGTGAACATTTCTGGCCCTAGTTTCTTGGGTCGGTCGCAAAGTAGCGGGTATATGATTAGTCCTTTCAGGAACAATTAGAAGAAGGAGGGTGACACAACGCAAACACTTTGAACTAAAAATTCATATTTTATTTTTGTGACTCAAAAAAGGGGATAAGGATGTTATACGGAGCCCGAAACGTGTAAGATTTGCGAATTTTTCACCTTAATTGAAAAGAAGAAACTGTAGTGAAATCTTCAACACTCCTCGAAGAAAATCTCACCGATTCTGAGACTCTTGAATTGATAGATTAGTTGATTTGCATTTTCATTTTTATTCAGTCAATAGCGTCTTTAGCGGAGGAGACAGAGGAAAGCGTCCCCTCCAAATTTTGTGCAGTAGGTAAAATATATAAAGACTTAAAGTACATACAGGGTGTTTCAAAACAATACCGACAACAATTGGGAGGTGATTCGTGACATCAAGATAAGACAAAAAGTATAGACCAACTGGGTGCACAAATACTTCCTTTCGGAGTTATAGGCTGCCGAAAACGAAAAAAAAAAACTTTAAAAGTCCATAGCTCCAATACTATGGAACCTACCGTAGTAGGGTCAAGACTTCACTGAAGAACTGATATGTGCCCTATCCAAATATCCATGTTTCAGAAACCTGGGTACTTCTGCAAGAGTTTCTACAGAGGTAGTTGGTGAGTACTTGAAATTATATGCCCGTAGCCAAACTCCCTCTATAAAAATTGTTGCATAAGTACCGCAGGATTCTGAAACATGTATTTTTGGATAGGGCACATATTAGTTACTAAGTGAAATCTTGACCCGACTAGGTTCCATAGTTTTGGAGCTATGGACTTTTAAAGTCCATGTTTTTCATTTTTTTCGACAGCCTATAACTGCGAAAGGAAGCATTTGTGCACCCAGGTTGGTCTATACTTTTTATCTTACTCGTGGTGTCAGGAATCACCTCCCAAAGGTTGTCGGTGTTCTTTTGAAACACCCTGTTTATGAAGGAAGTAAAGAAATAAGAGAAACACATGAATGATACGTTTGTTGTTAAGTAGTAGCATTTACATTGTATACCGTATGCATTTACATGTAACTTGTCTTTTGATTGTGACAAGGAATTGTCAGCTGTGTGCCGTGGTATGATGGAAGCAAAACAAGGGATAAAACGACTATTTCTCAAATCATCAATCAGTTATATTCTTGGTTTTCCTACGCCTTGCTTTCCTTCCATCTTTTCTTCTACGTGGTATGAAGAACACAATTTCTTTGGAAGACGAGTCCAATCCAATTGGCCTTCCAACTGGCATAAAGCATCCTCTTCTCTCCTATCCGTTTTAAAACTATCTTCGTTTGTTACTCTCTCTATCCATTTTATCTTCTCCATCTTCCTTCAACACCACATTTTGAAACTCTCTAATTATTTCTTCTCTAACTTTCAGTAATAATCAAGTCTCTGAACCATTCAATCCAATACTTTAAAACATGTAGAAATTAGAATTATGGTGCCATATCATCATAATTAATATAATAATAATAATAATAATAATAATAATAATAATAATAATAATAATAATAATAATAATAATAATAATAATAATAATGTAGGAGGACAATCCAAGAGCTACATGGCATATGGCATATAATGTAAATAATTTCCCTTGACTCTACCAATTCTTTGCAAATTTTAAGAGTCCATCTTAACGAATAAGAACCGAAATGATTGCAAGGATTAATATAACCGTAGAATTTCTTCCTCTCTTAAGTGTGTTCATCAAAATATTTTCTTTACCGTGACGAAGTTTGTAGCCTGTCACTTTGGACCTATTTCACAAAAGCTGTAGTTAAAAAGTACTGCATCTATGGGCATCCGAAAAAAGTTTTCTAGGGGGATGCATCTCATTATGGTTGCTATATTATGTTCGATACTTTTTAATTTATATTAAAACAATCTTCAGAAATGTAATAGATTTTCGTTGGCCAGGGGAGGGCAGGGCCCCCTCTTCAGGAGCATATGACTATAGCGTATCACATATGGGAGGTAACATCAACACCAACAGTGTTTACAAAATAAATTCCCTTTTATTATTTGTTTCATAATATAACCACCGCTTGTAAAAAGAAAGAAAGAAAGAAAGAGAGAGAGAGGGGGGAAAGAGAGACTTGTGAACTTGTAAATTTTAAGAAATGAACACCTATATAATTTATGAATTGGAAAAAAAAGTTGGTCTTTTTGAAATACATAAGAAATGTATTAAAGTATTGAATTCATTGCAGTAAGCTTTAGATGTGAAACAGTTGTGTTATTATGTTCTTATTTATACATCCTTAATACGTATTCTTTATAAAATTATGTATAAGGAAGAGATTCACCAAAGTCATTAGTGGCTCCCACAAGTTAAGTTAGTTTTTGTTACAGAAAATGTTTATTATACAGGGTGTAACGAAAAGGTACGGCGAAATTTCAGGGATGGATTCCTTATGGGTAGACAAGCATAAAAGTTCATATGACCATATGTCAGGAAATGCTTCGTTACAGAGTTACGGCCATTGAGCTGTCTGATACTGTGAAATAGTCCCATTCTGGTCGTCCCTTCATGTGACTCAATTTAAACTTCAATAGCTCACCCTCTAATTAAGATAGGAAGATAATTTTGGTATCGATGTGTTTCTAAAGTACGAAGCTTTCGACTGATATGTATTTCGTATATATGGAGGGTAGCACAGTGGGCGAGGGAGGGTAACTACGTGATGAAAAAAAAACAGGTAGTTTCCCTCGCCTGTCCGCCGTGGTATCCCCCACATACATGAAATACATATCGGCGGATTGCTTCATCCTTCAGGAAACATTGATACCTAAATTATCTTCCTACCATAATTAGAGGGTGAGCTATTGAGGTTTAAATTGAGCCACATGAAGGGATGACCAGAATGTGACTATTTCACAGCATCAGACGGCTCAATGGCCGTAACTTTGTAACGATGCATTTCCTGACATATGGTCATATGAACTTTTATGCTTGTCTACCCATAAGGAATCCATCCCTGAAATTTTGCCGTATCTTTTTGTTACACCCTGTATATTATTTATTGTAATTTGTCCAGTTTTGAGTGAAACCAAAGGTGGACAAACATAGACAGGATACTACAGTTTTGTAACTAAAATAATATCGTTCATGTTTATGCTACACAATAGTCAACTGAACATAGCCTTTATGTATTGTGTTTAACTCAATTTGTCATCTGTACACTGGAGGACACTGTAGCTCAGTGGCAGAATGCTTACCTCTAGTGCGTGAAGTCCTCGGTTCGATCCCCGACCAACTAAGCTTGTGGTGGACAGCATCGTATTCGTGGGTTTTCTCGGGGTGCTCCCGTTTCCTTCCACTTTCTCATTCCACCAATTCTTCCATCATCATTCACTTGCCTTAATCATCCGTCTCCCTTAGCTTAAAGGGCATAACCGACGTGAGACGTTAATCTGAAATATTTCAGTTCATTTCATCTCTAATTTGTATACTGAAGGATTATATTGTGAACTGGCTTCAGCTGATTGAAATACTACAATATAATTTGAAATAAGCTATCATCACAATACCACATATTTTCCATTTTTTTCTTTTTTTTTTCGTAAGAAGTCGAATACAATTGAATCACTATATGCTATTCAAACGAAAACTTTTCAAATGAGATCAAATACTTTTTTGTTTTTTGTTTGTAGTAAGTAATGAATAGTTGAAAAAAGTGGATTGAATAGTGGGTCTAATTATATCATATTGAGGCCAAGCGAAATTTAAATAAATAGATGAATTTATGTATGTATGTTACGCTAATATTTCTCTTTGCTTTTACTCTCCCCAAAAGTTTTTAAGCAACAAACACGAGTGCACTAACAATATGGTTTCTCGGAGCTCTACATTACATGGATACATGATTTATGAATAATTATCATAATCTTCACCATTTAAAGAGAAAAAACAAGAAACAATGGTTGTAATTCCTGAAGGAAACATTCAATCTTATTAGTGTATATAAGCACTAAGCCAAAACCTTGCTGAAAGGTTAATCCAACGTCTAAAAATATGAATGAGATCTCATTTTGATATTAGGTACCGTCTTTTGTAACATAAGTGTTTCATATGGATATAAGGCACAATTAATAATTAAATACTTACATACAACTTCTAGCTCAATAGCAGTGTGCGAATTGAAAAATTTTCCCAGGGGGGGATGAATTTCACCCATATGCACACCCAGTCCTCCCACACACACACACACACACACACACACACACACATATATATATATATATATATATATATATATATATATATATATATATATATATATATACACTAACAAGTACAAAATATAACGAAATACTTTAGTTTGTATAATATTAACCTGTACCTTGGGCAAAAAGTGTTCATAAATATGTAATATACTTAGTAGAATGTTCATTTTAAATTAACAGAAAAGAAGAATGTTTTTAATATATGTAAGAGATTATTATGGGATAGTTGTGACTATGTACATGTTATGTGTTGACCTAGTCAAGTGAATTTATGTATTTTACGGTCTTAAAAAGAATATTTAAGACATATCAAGCAATAAAGGTGAGACTAATAATCTTTGAATATCTGAGTTGATTCTTGCATAAAGAAAAGTAATTATCGCTTCGTAACTTATATATTACAAGACGAACCAGGTTGACGACGCTTTTCTATAGAGTCGTTATAAAAATTTGGTTTACCAAACCCGGGACTTTTGAAAATTCAGTTCCCGAAGAAGGAAAGTAGGGCTGAATTTACTTGGATATTACCATTTATGAATACGAACTTAACCGTATTACGAAGCGGTAAGGTCATCAAAAGAAAAATGGATAGTGAAATAGTGCAACAGGAATCTAATACCAGTAATCCAGGTGAAATTAGTGCAACACCAAGTTTGTCATCTGAGGATCGACTTTTGTTAGCTGTGCAGCGACAAATTATGCAAATGACGACTGAGATAAAACAAACCATGGAACAGAAGCTCAATGAATCTAACACAAACATGGAACAGAAGTTCTATGAAGCTAACCAGACCATGGAACAGAAGATAGAATTGAAATTCAACGAAGCTAACAAGACCATGGAACAGAAGTTCTATGAAGCTAACCAGACCATGGAACAGAAGATAGAACTGAAGTTCTATGAAGCTAACCAGACCATGGAAAAGAAGATAGAACTGAAATTTAACGAAGCTAGCAAGCAGTATGAAGAATTAAGTAAACGGATAGAACGGATAGAACTGAAATCAGACGATACGAAACAAACAATCGTCCAAGTGATGAACGACATATCCTCACAGTTTGAAGAGAAGTTAAAAAGGATAGCCAATGAGTGTCAAGAAAAGCACGATCATCAAAATCATGAAATCTGTGCTGTAAAAAAGGATTTAACGTTAATAGAATCTTCCGTTAAACATCAAAAGATCCAGTTGGCTACTATGCAGAAAGAAATTAAAACGTTACAGGCTAGAGACACCATTTATCGCAATAATCTGGGCAGTGATCGCTTCGAGTTTCCCCAATCACCGGATATAAATACGCCTTCGCCGGAATCTGAGGAGGATATTATATTAGAGGAAAATTGTCCGAAGATCACTGATGAACGAAATATAAATGGTATCATGACACAGCACGCTACGGACCGGAACAATCACACCACAAGAACAAGGAGTGAGAAAAGAAAGGTAAAGTTAAGTGTCAAGATGAGCGAAATCAAAGCCATGAGTAAATTTAGTGGTAAGTGCAATGAAAATGCTAGTTCTTTCTTAGAGAAATTCCAAGACGAATGCAATATAATGTCTATCGACCGATCACAATACATGAAATTAATACCCCACGTATTACTCCCACCTTGTTCCTTATGGTTTAAGGCAATACGTGATCACATTAGTACATATGAGGAATTTAAAGCGGCATTGATCGCGAATTACGAAAATGACTTTTTGCTGTCAAACAGAGATGCCACTCTTAGAAATCAACATTTCAATTCTCGATTGCACAAATCTATTGTAGAGTTTGTTGTAAATGTCTATAATGAATTAAAGGTTGTTAATCCCTTGCAATCGGAATCAAGAATAATTGCATCGATTCGCAATTTGCTTCCATTTAAATTACAGCAGATCTTATTTTCCACCCAGTGTATGAGTTTCAGTCATTTATTAATGCTTGTACAATGCTACGAAACTCAATATCATGCTATGAATCTAACACAACCAGGAATGGGTAAAAATAAGAATACTTCAGATCATTCGGTCCCTGTTCGGAATTTGGATATCCGAAGTGTGAATAATACTGAACCGAACCTAAGACGAGTATACTCTAGCAATCAAAATGAACAAAATAGACAAGGCTATGTAGGGAATCCGCCTAACCTAATCAACCGAAGTAGACACAAAATTAATAGAAATACATGTCGAAATCCTAGAGATGCTACCAATCCTATGTATAGACATAATCAGTGTTCACGAGATGGTACTTCGTATCAAAATTCAAATCACGATGAAAGACATGTACAAACTAATGTAGAACATAATCACGATTGTGCGGTACAGTGCACTTTATTAGATTCATATGCCAGTGCGAATGTAACATGATTACCGTTAACGAAATTAGGTTAAACCCATGTTGGTTATAGATTCTTATGAATTTTCGTTTTAAAGTTTGTGTTAATATTAATAATGAAAACGATGGTTATAAATATTTGAAATGCATCTAGTTAAAGAGTTAGTAGCACCCAACATTCTTGATCAAATAAATAAGAATGAAAAATAACAATAATAATGAAAAATGTGTTTATTTAATAACAAAAGGGTGTCTTTTGTTTCTGTAAAATAAATTTATTTACTTCCATTTGATTATTCAAACGTAGGTTATGTTTAATTTTTATTCTTTCTTATTAATGTGAAGAATCATAATTCAATTTATAATTAGTTAAAGGCAAAAATTATTTATATTAGATTGATTTGTGTTTAATTATCAAAGATTTATTGTGAATGTATTTATGTGAATGATAATAACTAATATTTTATATATATATGAGGGTTAACCAAAATGTAATGAAGATATGTACGAGGTGTGATCAAAATATAAAAAAAAAACATATGTAATGTACAAACATTAATGTAATCAGACCAGTGGTTCTTGAATATAAAAGCCAAGCCCACTCATGACTTTTATATTCAGTCCCTTTATCGGGCGACATTTTCTATAACGAAATACTTTAGTTTGTATAATATTAACCTGTACCTTGGGCAAAAAGTGTTCATAAATATGTAATATACTTAGTAGAATGTTCATTTTAAATTAACAGAAAAGAAGAATGTTTTTAATATATGTAAGAGATTATTATGGGATAGTTGTGACTATGTACATGTTATGTGTTGACCTAGTCAAGTGAATTTATGTATTTTACGGTCTTAAAAAGAATATTTAAGACATATCAAGCAATAAAGGTGAGACTAATAATCTTTGAATATCTGAGTTGATTCTTGCATAAAGAAAAGTAATTATCGCTTCGTAACTTATATATTACAAGACGAACCAGGTTGACGACGCTTTTCTATAGAGTCGTTATAAAAACAGTTGAGATGTGAGATCTTTCATAAATTTTCACTCAAGTAATATTTAGGTTAGCTACGCAAAGTAAAAATTGTTCCCTTTTTCTATCTTATCTTTATGTCCATTTAAAAATACTCCAGAGGGGGAAAAATTTATCCCTGCCAGGGATAAAATTTTTCTTCTCCAGGGTGGGAAAGATTTTTGTCAGGGGGGGAAATCCCTGGCATCTCCCCCGCCAATTCGCACCCTGCTCAATAGTGCTAGAAATAAAGACGAAAGTTGTGCAGAGCTTTTAAGAAATCGGAGTATTGTATCATCGACATAGGTATTCTTCCATTACTAGTAGATCACTTGGACGCAAACTCTGAATATGGTCTTCAGCTAATTTCTTTGTCTTCACGAATGACTTTCTGTTTTAATATTATCCAACAACTGTGGACTTTTTCGCCTCCTCCCACTCTTACTATCATAGTATCTTAACCTTTTACATACCAACGTTTCATTTTTCAAACATTCTTGTTTCGCAATACGTAGGTTTCATATGTTTCTCAAAATGGAAGATATATATATATATATATATATATATATATATATATATATATATATATATATATATATATATATATATATATATATATATCTGCATGTTCAAAATATACCAACTAAGGCAACTATCTTTAAAAATAGCTTCTTGTCATTTATGGATGATCGATGTAATTTAAAACTGAGAGTTTTGCTTCTTTATATAAAGGTAACCAAGAAAGTTCTGTCGCTTTTTCATCCACTACCTTCGAACATTGATATGTCACCTAAGACGTATCTGGAAGATCAAAATAGTCCCCATCAGCATCTTCGACCCTCTGCCAACGTTCTGGAAGACCATAGATTCCATCGCGGTAGAATTTGGTGGGCCATAAAGCGAAGAAGGTATCAAGTGCATTTTGCACCTCTATTAGGGATTTGAACTGTCGTCCTCTAAGGTGATTGTAAAACGAATGGAACAAGTGATAATCGGAAGGTGCAATGTCAGAAAAGTATGACGGATGCAATAGTGTTTCCCATCCAAAGTGTAGAATGGTGTCCCGGGTCATCCTGGCCAGGTGAGGCTTAGTATTGTCCTATAATAGGAGGGCCTCTTTGCGATTCAGAAGGGTTGGCACCAGAGTTTTGAGTTTCTCTTGAACACGACTCAACTGCTGAAGGTACACAGTTTCATTGATGCTCTGACCAGCTGGTAGCAGTTTCCGATACAAGATGCCGCGAGCAGTCCACCCAACACACAGGAGGATCTTCTTCTGGTGCAGTGGTGGTTTCGGATGTTTTGGAATCGGTTCATGGGATGCTAACCAATGATGACGGCGATTTGGAACTTCGTACAGGACCCACTTCACATCACATGTCAACACCCTCTCCAGAAATGGCCCCTTTCTCAGACGAGACAACAAAGAAACACAGGCGTCTGCTCGTGTTGCCTTCTGGCCCGGAGTCAAATCATGTGGGACCCATCGACCCAACTTGTAGTGCTTCCCAAATTGATGGTGTTGCTGAATGGTTTCTCCACTCACACTGAATTGTAGTCACAGTTCCTCACATGTTTGGCCACTGTTCGCCTCAATTGCTGCCTGAAGATCTTCATTTTGTACATGTGTTGGTCTTTTGGCACGTGGTGTAGAAGGCCGATGCCCTTCTCCATCATCTGCATATCGAAATGCAGATGAGGGGCACATTTTGCATATTTATATGTAAATATAATGGATTTTGTGGTATAATTATTTGCTTAACATTAGCATATTCTATGCATATAATTTGATATTATTAGTAATAAAGTGTAAAACACCAGCATAGTACGTAAATATTAATACAATATTGTATTATATTGTATTTATTTCATTTGTGTTTATTTCATTTATAGGTATTATATAGTGTATTAATGGGTTGCATAATTTACTGCGTCGTTGCATAATGTATAGTTTACAGGGGATGATGGAAGGAATGATATAACAAGCCTAGATGAAGGATTAATTTAAATAGGAAATGAGAAGATTCTATAGGAATCATACATGAAATTTCAGAACGCTTGGAAGAGAGCTAGCGCTGAGAGAAGTTTTTTTTTTCTTTCCCGACTTGCTGTCGCCTAGACTACATGATGTGAGGTCTCTCTCAACTCTACATGGAAAGAAAGTACTAGAATAGGAACTAAATAAGTATCTCAATACACAGGAAGTAGCCTACGAACTTCCTTGGTGAATCTACACTGAGTTTGATACAGTGTGTTGAAACAGAGCGTTTGTATTGTTTCAAAAGCCATAAACTTTTTCGCTTCTACATGCGAAATTTTAGCTTTCTATAGGTGTGATTTCCAATGCACCGAGTTCAAGCGTCATTTCCTCCCCCCCCTTCTCACCAGAAACCAGTAACCTGGCCAGCGATCCTTTTAGTTAGTTCCCGAAATGCAACACCAATTTGAAAATGTATACTCTGATTTGACTTATTTTCTGTGTTTAATATTAATATTTACGTACTAAGCTAAACACGTTCTTGGAAATACCGCACAAAATTCTGATTTATTTTAACAGCGTGTTTCCCTTATCGAACAAGACACTTGGATCTTGTATTGGTGAAAAATAAATAATTAACAAAGATGTTTCCTTCAATCTCTCTCCAAGAAAACATGGCTGCATTGGTAGCAGACAGTTTTGAACGACAGCCACAGAAATTGGGTGTACTGCTGCTTCTGAGAGAGATGACAGTTCATAAATTGTATATATATGTATTCTTTGTATGTTTACCTTTATTTTGATGTATAATATCATATGTTTCTAAATTTTAATAGTATGTAACGAGTGAAGAAAAACAAAAGTGTGCGAAAAACTTTCATAGTTTCTGCTGCGAGCAAAAAGTTCAGTGTTGGCCGTTGCTCAGTGAAGGGGCAGCACGTGTCAGCCAAGAAAGGGTGAATTTGGCTACAGATAGTGACTGAACAAGTGCATTGTGCAGGTCGGACCACACGTAAATCGCCTCAGGGCAGAAAACCTTTTGTCAAAGGTTGTTTGAGGAAGCGAGTTTCTTCGTTTCCTTGTTTTTGCCAGAAACATATACTCGTTTTCCTGAGAGAACGTGGTAGTTGAAGTCTTATTCGTGAAGCGACAAGATATAGTTTATCGGTTCGAAGGAAGTCACCTGACTTCCCTTAGAGAGTGTTCGATACCCAGGACGAGGTGTGAGCAATTTGTTTTCCGGCTCCCCTGGATTTGTCCTGTGAACAACTGAATACGCGAGTGTGTAGAACTCAGTTGTTTATATGAAGCTATAATCAGATTACAAAAATGTGTAAGACTTACACATATCTGCAGTTTGTCATCAGTGGTGCTTATTACATATAGTGACAATGGAAGAAAAAATTTGAGATCATCAGTTTATAGTTGTTCATTCTCTGAGTGCACGCTCAATAGAGACCACATAGTTTGGAACTCATCGCACATCCCAATTTTAATATGGGAAAACCCAGTTTTTCAAACATGGAAGAAATACATACTTTACGATATCTCAGTTAGAGATATAAAACCTAGGCCAGTAACGTCTCTAAGCTGTGCCTGTCCTTGGACATTTAGTACAAGGTTTCAGTAATTATATTTTGCTTGGTTATAGGAGCTACTAAAGTTCCTTCATTGAACGTGTGAAATCCAGCTTGCCGTATGTCCTACAGAACATTTTACATTTCAGTGGAATGGGAATCTAGGAGGACACTGTGTCATACAACATAGACATGTGAACAGCGAGTAAATAGCGGAACAGTGAACCGGTATATTAAATGGTGTTTATTTTTATCTTCAATCTGTGTATTTATATCACAGATATTGAAATATGTTTCAGTGGAATACCTCTCTCCTCTAAAACTGTTAGAGACTAGAAACTCAAAATTATGAGGAGGTAAAAAGAATGTTGTAAATATCTCTATATATATATTTTTTTTTCTCTTGTTGAAAGGTCAGACAGACCTTTATAACTTCAGGTTCATCCTACTTACTCCTTTTTGTTATTTTTATAATATTGAAACAGTGTGGTAAAATTATCAAGTATATCTATATTTCTAAAAAGTGTGTGTGTAGTGCACTACGAAAAGGTGATAAGTATTAGTGTATCAAAGTGTGAATATCAACAAGTCCATCCTATTTTATGTTCCTGATTCCATGTTGGAAAATAAAACTGCCAGCTCTTACCAGAACAACTGTCTATTCAATTTGCTGTATGGTGAGTACCTGTGCTAATGATATGTTTGTTTTCAGGAGTGTGATTCAAGGAGGCATTTTCCCCTTGATTGTGTATGTTTGACCACCTCTCTGTATGGGGCTCAGAGAGAATTCTGCCCAAGGAACCAAATAACAGTCTTGAAATAGTGAGATTACATACAGGCTGCTACCTGTAAATTTTAATTGTCAGATATATATATATATATTTTTTTTAACCTTATTTGAAATATATAACTAACTCACTATTGTAGCATCTTTGAGCATGGCTGTTATGCAGATTGCCCTGAGATCTGCTGTTCCACAAAACATTAATAATATTGCTCTACCGACTTCATAAGGGAGTGGCGGCCCTTACAGGAGAAAACCATATCTCCAAGAGGGAATAAATCATTTTTACCTGGTTTGTAATTTGCATTCTATGCAAATATTTTAGTTAATTTGAATATTCCCAGCCACTCTCCTCCTTTATTTTTTTTTTATTTTGTGTTGGTGTTCTTAGGTAAACAGTAGTTTCGGCTCTGGCTACCTAGCACCTCACAAAAAAAAGTGGCTACCCAGCTGCAGGGCACGATACTTCACGCTTTTGCGCCTCACAATATCTTGTCGCCATCAGCGTAAAGGGCATGAAGTATATTTTAAATACTAGCTGGTCAACATACAGTTTGTGTTAAAATTTCGGTATATGTTTTGTTTTCTCTTCCCGAAAAAAATTTCCAAGAACGTAGGTGTCTTGTGTTTGAAATTTAATTGTGTCTTGAATATTTTGACAACCATTACTGTGTTAAGAGAATTCAGTTTTTTTTAGAACTTTGGGGGGAAGAAACTTTGTTTTTCCGTTTGTATTTGTAAATGGTGTTAACGCGAGCACAGTCTCGAAGCGTAAGAAATATGGACACAGAGTTTGTATTTGAAGAGTTCGCTCAGAGAGCTGGGGAGCTCTCCGAAGAGAATAGCAATGTTGAAGCGCAGAGCGCTAGCGAGCGTCCGATCAGCGTTGTGGGAGACGCTGACGCGGTAGATACAGTTCCGCCAGTCCCCAGTAGAGATCCGGAAGTACCATTGCGGGAGGAAAGGGAGGTAACCACGGAAACTACAGAACAAAGTAGAGTTAGCCCAGCCAGTAACACTAGTAGTGCATTTGAGAACATAAATAACGGGAATATTGCTGCCATGTTAGGGGAGATTTTGTTAAGACTAGAAGAAAATAGTAGAAGTATACGGGAAGACTTTAACTCCAAATTAGAGGAAAGTACGAGAAGACAAGAGGAAAATAATCGAAGTTTAAAGGAAGACTTGAATTTGAAATTAGGAGAAAGCTCCAGGGGCCTAGAGAAATTAGATAAGAGACTTGAACAGGTTCACCATGAAACAAGACAAAATAGCGAACGACTTGAACAAGCTATAGAGTCGGTCAATGCTCGTCTTGAAGTTCGGTTAGATTCCATTACTTCGAGACTCGAGCAGAGTGAACGGGAATTGACGGAGCGACTTGAAATCACTACTGTAGAGCTGAGGGGGGAGATTGAAGGCGCTCGGGAAGATCTCAATTCTCGTGTCACGGAAACCACTAAGAGATTAGAAGAGAATTACTCAGAGCTGTCTGAGAGTGTTAGACAGGTCTCGTCTCGTGTAGAACAGACCACACTTACTCTGAATAATCAGGTCAGGCGAGTGGAAGTGAATTTCGCTTCCCAACTAGCCAGGATCCGGGGGGAACTAGAGCAGGAAACGCCACTCGATGAGATCAGGTCGGAATGTAACGGTAGCATCCAACAGATGCAAGAGACCGTTCATGACGTGTGTGCACAACTCGAGAAGAAAATGGAGGAGTGGAAGAGCTCCATCCAGAAGGAGACAAGCGAGGTGATAGAGGGGAGACTCGCTAACATCTCTGTCTCCGGCACACAAGAAAGACCACCATCTCCGCACGACACCTCGAGTCGCGATCTGCCTGGTTCTCAACCTGGGAACCTCGCTACTTCCCACGAGACAGAACCTGTCCCGTCGACGTCTCGCTCATGTAATCATGAGACGAGGCAGCATCTCGCAACAGCTTTTGGTCTCATACACAGGGACGTTACCTTACCTGTGTATGCTGGAAATGAATCTGAAACCGAAACCTATAACTTTCTCCAAGATCTCGACCGGTACTTTGAGGTCACTGGAGTACCGGACGAGATGAGACTCAGCTTCATACCGCGAGCAATTCGGAATACTTGTTACCAGTGGTTTCAAGTTAACCGGAACAAAATCCACACTTACGAAGATTTTGTGCAAAACTTCAAACAGTGTTACCTGAGCGAAGAGCGGCTGGCAAACCTACGGGCTACTATTCTCACCTCCCACTTCGACAATCGTGTACACAAATCCCCCGCAGAATATCTGCTGGATTTGTTACACAAAAATAGCATATTAGAGCCTAGAATGTCTGATGCTACATTACTGAAGGTACTTCCGCGTCATTTCCCGAACTGGCTATTTAGGGCGATAGTCTCTTCTCGCCCAAAGACAATAGCAGAACTTTTAAACCTTGTACAGGAACTGCAGTCGTCGATGACGAATCGCGACCAGTTTTTCCAGAGTAACCAGAGGAAAGGGGTCAACATGCTCCAAGTGAGCGTGGAAAATGAGGACAATAACCCCTCTGGCCACAGTGGTAAGCACGCTGCTCGTAAAAAGAATAGAACGAGAGAAAATCAGCGTCCTTACCAGAGAAAGAGACATCAAAACACGAATCAAAACAACCACCAGCGATCCCCGCCTCGCCACCAGAGCAGCGGAAGTGGGTCGTCTGGCTGGTCACGTGGGGGGAACTCCCACTCCTCTCACAACAACAACGTTCGTGGAGCCCGCGGTAGGAGGGGAGGAATGCGCCACACGGATAGACCGCAGGGAAATTCCTTCCGTCACGAGGACCAGGAAATCCAGCTGTTGGAACATTATGACCGGGCGCCTCCTCCTACCAGCCAAAATCATAACATTACCAGGAGTAACCAATCCTCTTCTTCTGTTCCCAGAGAATGAGGATTGTCCGCATGTGCTTGGAACAACGGTAAGATGACTATGGAGAATACGAGTACATCTGAGTTGACAAATGAAAATTCCAAGTATGTGCGTCATTTAGAAGAAAATGTAGAAAATAGACATTTATATGAAAATTCATGTGAAACCGCAGTTAAGGAAATTTTTGAAAATGTAGAAGGAAAAGAAGAAGAAAACTGTAAAATTTGTTTAGAAATTAAGGCAAAGAAGCATTTCAGTGAAGGCATGTTAGAAAATAAGATAACCTTGTTAAGTAGGACTCGAGAACACATCGATTTAGATAGGGCTGTATATGAAGAGGCCAATGGCATTTTTAAGAATTTATTTGATTCCAGTAATGAAGAACTACCCAGTAATAACGTCATCTCACTGCCAGAGATTAATGTACTTTTGTTTGGAAAGGAAGTTAATTCTTTATTAGATACAGGGGCTACTTGCTCCGCCATTTCAAAAGAAATTTGGGACTCCGTCTCAAATAGCCACCCCACACCCGCATTTTTGAGTGCTAATAATATACGGGTTACGTCTGCTTTCGGAAGTAAATCAGCGACGATCATAGGCCAGACGCTGTTAGTCATTCAGATACATGGGAAGGAATTTCATACGCTAGGCATCATTATTTCAGGTCTGAACAGATCTTTGATTTTAGGTTCCAACTTCTTTACAGAATCTCGTGCCGTGTTAGACTATGACACCGGCCTTCTACATCTCAAACATCCTCATGATGTAGAAGTGAAATTTAGATCAGTAGATTGCGAGACTGAGGATCTAGTAGTTCGTTGTTTAGAATTGAATGGTGAGTGCGAGAAACCATATAGTTTCATAGAGGAGTTAGATACTTTTGAATGTAATTTTTCCCCGTCAGATGAAAGACGGAAGGCCATACGGGTTAGCGCACAGAATGAGCATAAGACCTGCAGAGAAAAGGCAGCTCGTGCCCCGAACTTGGATGATGGTAGATTCCCAAGTGCCCAAGAAATGGGAGTTCATGTATTCCCACCAGAAGAGTGGTTGAAAGTGAACACACGTGCCTCCCATTCCGATATAGAAAATTTTGTCTCGAACTACACAGATCTCTCAGCCTCACAAAGAGAGAGTTTGGAAGCTGTTCTTTTGAAGCACCAGGCGCTTTTTGATATCAAGCCAGGTTGTATAGCTAACTACGAGCACGAGGTTGGAGTAACGGACGAACGTCCCATAAAAACTAAATTGTATCCTTACCCAAAGAAATTCAGGAATTTGGTATCGAATGAAATTTCGCGTTGGGAGGCCTGGGGTGTGATTAAGAAGATGCCTACTGCTTTTATAAACCCTCTGGTAGTGACGCCGAAGAGTGACGGACGCATTCGAGTTTGTATTGATGGAAGAGCTCTGGCCAAAATTTCAGGGGATCTCTCCGACAGACCTATGCCACCCCTATCTGTTCTCCAAGATATTTGCGACAACTCTTGGTTCAGTTGCGTAGATGCAACCGAGATGTTTTTACAGATTAAAGTGAAAGAAAGTGACCAGAAATATCTTGGGTTCCTACATGAAGGCATTTCGTATGTTTTTCAAAAACTTCCGTTTGGAACAAAACAAAGCCTTGCTTCTTGCGTAAGAGCATTAGATATGCTGATTGGATCAGAAGCTAGAGAGTACTGCGGCGCTTATGTAGATGATTTAATTCTAGCTGACAGGAGCTTCGATGATCACTTAGTACACCTCGACAGAGTGTTGGGTTTACTCACTGCGGGCGGCCTAACTCTCAGGCTGAAAAAGTGCAATTTTGCGAGAAAATCATTGAACATACCTGGTTTCCATCTTTCGCAATCCGGTATCGGTAAAGATCCGGCGAAAGTGAAGGCGGTGTTAGATTTTAGGACACCACGGAACGTAAAGGAACTGCGTTCCTTCATTGGCTACTGCCAGTACTATCGTTGCTTTAGTAGGAAGTATTCGGAAGTTCTCCATCCGTTGTTCCAACTTCTAAAGAAGAATGTTAGGTTCAAATGGGAACCAGTACATCAGGCAGCGATGGACAGGATCAAGCAGATCTTCCAGGAGGAAGTAGTACTGAAAACCGTCCTGCCTGACAAGCAATTGATTCTTGAGTGTGATGCGTGTGATATTGCGTGTTCTTCTCTGTTGTACCAGCGTGATGACAATGATGACATTCGTGTCATTGCTTTTACATCACGTGTGTTCAATGCCGCACAACGCAATTATTCGATAACGGAGAAGGAATTTTATGGACTCATAGATGGCGTTGTTAAGTTTAAACAGTACTTAGTTGGTACTAAATTCATAGTACGCAGTGACCACCTTGCTCTTAAGTTTATTCTCTATTGTAGACTTACAAACCAGCGCATCACCCGGTGGGCGATGTTGCTCTCCAATTTCAATTTCGAATTCCAGTTTGTCAAGTCCAATGAGAATCTGAGTGATTATCACTCTAGGTACCCTCCTCACACAGAAGAAGACCTCAGTGTTGCACGGAAGGCTATCCTCCAGGAGTCGCTGATGTCCATCCTGACGGAAATCCCATGTGAGTTGAGGAAGATGATAGCCATGCTACCGGAGATGCAGTCTTCAGATCCTGTATACGGCAAGATCAAGAAAGATGTCGAAGAGAAGACGGACTCACCAAAGGTGAATGGTGCTTGTCACCGTTTTGAAGTTTTGAACGGGCGCTTATGCAAGCGTGACCGGGAAGGAGTCCGAATATGCATCCCAGAAGTGTTAGTAGTTCCACTGCTCGATTATTACCATTCAGATCGAGGGCACATGTCGGCTAGCAAACTACTTCCACTTCTATCAGAATTCTTCGTATGGCCAAAGATGAGGGCAAGTGTGAGGCGTTTTTGTGCTTCCTGCGAATTATGCCAGAAAAGCAACCCTCCCCAATGTTATCGTCCGGGACCACTGAATCCCGTGGTAGTTGAGAAGCCAGGCTACTTGGTCTGCGCTGACTGGTTAGGGCCTCTAACCAAGGGAATTGGGGGAGTCCATTACATATTGGTATTTTATGATGCATTTTCCAAGCTAATTGGCTTGTACGCATGTAGAAAGGCAAACACTACCACTGCAATAAGGAAACTGAAAGAGTATCTGAAAGTTAACCCTAGTGTGGAACTAGTCTTGACAGACAGAGGGTCACCTTTCCAGTCTAACCGCTGGAAAACAGAGTTAGCAGATCTTGGTATCAGGCACATCACGTCGACGCCATATTATCCGCAAGGTGAAATGGCAGAGGTAGCCGTCAAGGCAACAGTACGTTTGCTACGTAAATTGTGCCATGATAACCAGAGATTGTGGCCCAAATACTTGGAAAAAATAGAGAAGTGCTTAAATTCGGCCAAACACCTGACCACTGGCGTGTCAGCCTTTGAGTGTCACTTTGGGCAGTCTATGTCTAGAGACATAGCCAGGCTGTTTGAAATCCCAGAAGTGGATCAGCGCCATGACGTGCAGTACTATGTAGAAATTGCAAGAAAGAACCATAAAAGGAATGCTGCTGCACGAAAACGCAACTTCGATAAGTCACACTGTACTGTAGAGTACAAAGTGGGTGATCTTGTGCTATCTAGAGTATTTCCCAAGTCGGATGCTCTAGCAGGTGTGTCGAAGAAGCTCTTGCTCTTGTACTCGGGACCATGGCAGATTGTCGCCGCCACTGGTCGTAACATGTACACACTAGGGGATCCAGCGACTAAAGAAGTCAAGATGACAAGAAATGCTTTTCTATTGAAACCATATGTTTCTAGAAAAGAGATGGATCACAGTGGTACTGGTCAATAGAGAAGACACAGATCACACATCTCAGCATCACTTTACCGGATTTGACAAAATGTGTATATAGTGTTAGTGTTTAGTGCATATTTCAGTGATCTAGTGTATTAGTGTAAGTGTATGTATTGGGAACTTATGTCATTTATGTTTATGTAACTCAGGGAACACTGAATTCTCTTTATTTAGCTTTTGTGTATTGATTTTCATGTATTATGGTTACTGTGTGTTTAACTTTCTTTTTTTTTAACTTTGGATGTTTTGTGAAATAATATTTCAGGAACGAAAATGTGCCCTCCGTATGATCTACGTCCTGTACTAGAAAGTACAGCACCTAGAATCATAGGGGGGAAATTACTGTAGAAGGCCGATGCCCTTCTCCATCATCTGCATATCGAAATGCAGATGAGGGGCACATTTTGCATATTTATATGTAAATATAATGGATTTTGTGGTATAATTATTTGCTTAACATTAGCATATTCTATGCATATAATTTGATATTATTAGTAATAAAGTGTAAAACACCAGCATAGTACGTAAATATTAATACAATATTGTATTATATTGTATTTATTTCATTTGTGTTTATTTCATTTATAGGTATTATATAGTGTATTAATGGGTTGCATAATTTACTGCGTCGTTGCATAATGTATAGTTTACAGGGGATGATGGAAGGAATGATATAACAAGCCTAGATGAAGGATTAATTTAAATAGGAAATGAGAAGATTCTATAGGAATCATACATGAAATTTCAGAACGCTTGGAAGAGAGCTAGCGCTGAGAGAAGTTTTTTTTTTCTTTCCCGACTTGCTGTCGCCTAGACTACATGATGTGAGGTCTCTCTCAACTCTACATGGAAAGAAAGTACTAGAATAGGAACTAAATAAGTATCTCAATACACAGGAAGTAGCCTACGAACTTCCTTGGTGAATCTACACTGAGTTTGATACAGTGTGTTGAAACAGAGCGTTTGTATTGTTTCAAAAGCCATAAACTTTTTCGCTTCTACATGCGAAATTTTAGCTTTCTATAGGTGTGATTTCCAATGCACCGAGTTCAAGCGTCATTTCCTCCCCCCCCTTCTCACCAGAAACCAGTAACCTGGCCAGCGATCCTTTTAGTTAGTTCCCGAAATGCAACACCAATTTGAAAATGTATACTCTGATTTGACTTATTTTCTGTGTTTAATATTAATATTTACGTACTAAGCTAAACACGTTCTTGGAAATACCGCACAAAATTCTGATTTATTTTAACAGCGTGTTTCCCTTATCGAACAAGACACTTGGATCTTGTATTGGTGAAAAATAAATAATTAACAAAGATGTTTCCTTCAATCTCTCTCCAAGAAAACATGGCTGCATTGGTAGCAGACAGTTTTGAACGACAGCCACAGAAATTGGGTGTACTGCTGCTTCTGAGAGAGATGACAGTTCATAAATTGTATATATATGTATTCTTTGTATGTTTACCTTTATTTTGATGTATTATATCATATGTTTCTAAATTTTAATAGTATGTAACGAGTGAAGAAAAACAAAAGTGTGCGAAAAACTTTCATAGTTTCTGCTGCGAGCAAAAAGTTCAGTGTTGGCCGTTGCTCAGTGAAGGGGCAGCACGTGTCAGCCAAGAAAGGGTGAATTTGGCTACAGATAGTGACTGAACAAGTGCATTGTGCAGGTCGGACCACACGTAAATCGCCTCAGGGCAGAAAACCTTTTGTCAAAGGTTGTTTGAGGAAGCGAGTTTCTTCGTTTCCTTGTTTTTGCCAGAAACATATACTCGTTTTCCTGAGAGAACGTGGTAGTTGAAGTCTTATTCGTGAAGCGACAAGATATAGTTTATCGGTTCGAAGGAAGTCACCTGACTTCCCTTAGAGAGTGTTCGATACCCAGGACGAGGTGTGAGCAATTTGTTTTCCGGCTCCCCTGGATTTGTCCTGTGAACAACTGAATACGCGAGTGTGTAGAACTCAGTTGTTTATATGAAGCTATAATCAGATTACAAAAATATGTAAGACTTACACATATCTGCAGTTTGTCATCAGTGGTGCTTATTACATATAGTGACAATGGAAGAAAAAATTTGAGATCATCAGTTTATAGTTGTTCATTCTCTGAGTGCACGCTCAATAGAGACCACATAGTTTGGAACTCATCGCACATCCCAATTTTAATATGGGAAAACCCAGTTTTTCAAACATGGAAGAAATACATACTTTACGATATCTCAGTTAGAGATATAAAACCTAGGCCAGTAACGTCTCTAAGCTGTGCCTGTCCTTGGACATTTAGTACAAGGTTTCAGTAATTATATTTTGCTTGGTTATAGGAGCTACTAAAGTTCCTTCATTGAACGTGTGAAATCCAGCTTGCCGTATCTCCTACAGAACATTTTACATTTCAGTGGAATGGGAATCTAGGAGGACACTGTGTCATACAACATAGACATGTGAACAGCGAGTAAATAGCGGAACAGTGAACCGGTATATTAAATGGTGTTTATTTTTATCTTCAATCTGTGTATTTATATCACAGATATTGAAATATGTTTCAGTGGAATACCTCTCTCCTCTAAAACTGTTAGAGACTAGAAACTCAAAATTATGAGGAGGTAAAAAGAATGTTGTAAATATCTCTATATATATATATTTTTTTTTTCTCTTGTTGAAAGGTCAGACAGACCTTTATAACTTCAGGTTCATCCTACTTACTCCTTTTTGTTATTTTTATAATATTGAAACAGTGTGGTAAAATTATCAAGTATATCTATATTTCTAAAAAGTGTGTGTGTAGTGCACTACGAAAAGGTGATAAGTATTAGTGTATCAAAGTGTGAATATCAACAAGTCCATCCTATTTTATGTTCCTGATTCCATGTTGGAAAATAAAACTGCCAGCTCTTACCAGAACAACTGTCTATTCAATTTGCTGTATGGTGAGTACCTGTGCTAATGATATGTTTGTTTTCAGGAGTGTGATTCAAGGAGGCATTTTCCCCTTGATTGTGTATGTTTGACCACCTCTCTGTATGGGGCTCAGAGAGAATTCTGCCCAAGGAACCAAATAACAGTCATGAAATAGTGAGATTACATACAGGCTGCTACCTGTAAATTTTAATTGTCAGATATATATATATATATATTTTTTAACCTTATTTGAAATATATAACTAACTCACTATTGTAGCATCTTTGAGCATGGCTGTTATGCAGATTGCCCTGAGATCTGCTGTTCCACAAAACATTAATAATATTGCTCTACCGACTTCATAAGGGAGTGGCGGCCCTTACAGGAGAAAACCATATCTCCAAGAGGGAATAAATCATTTTTACCTGGTTTGTAATTTGCATTCTATGCAAATATTTTAGTTAATTTGAATATTCCCAGCCACTCTCCTCCTTTATTTTTTTATTTTGTGTTGGTGTTCTTAGGTAAACAGTAGTTTCGGCTCTGGCTACCTAGCACCTCACAGTGGTGAATCTTGGAGTGTTTCGTCACCGTCCTGAAACTTGTTAAACCACAGCTGCTCTGTCTGCGTAGTCACGACACCCTCACCAAAGGCCTAGCGTATCTTCCGCTCCGCTGCATCGGCGTTTGACTCCAGTTTGAACGCGTACAGCATACACGCTCTGTTGAGGTCTCATGTTTACTCTATCCTTACGCAAGTTCACGGTGTAACTGAACTACCACAAGCAGGTAGTATATTGGATATACCCACATCAACAATTGACTTTCGCCTTGTCTCCATTCACATTCAACTCATAGTGTGAAGACTAATTGAACACAGACCTCCACAAAAACCGACAGAACTTTCTTGATTACTTTTATATATAACAGTTTTATTTTCTTAACATGGAGATCATATATTTAAAAAAAAATCTTAGGTTTAGGTATTTGTGAGTTTAAAATAGTTTGTTTCGATGGGGATGTTTTTCTTGTCTATAATTTGCCTTGTAATTAACTAGGTGTCCTTTCTTTAGTCATTTTTGGAGCATCGGCCTGTAACGATATATATAAAGGGATTTTCTTTTTATTTAAAAGCACCTATGAGCAAAATGAATAAAAATATTTCTGTGTACACCGAATGCATGTTTAGTGTTATCTTGTTAGATCAACTACTTGCCTCATATACCTTGATTGAAATAAACAAATAAATACGGTAGAATCTATTTCTTAATGTCCCGAAGATCGTAGTAGTGGCAAGTGGTTACTTTATTGAAAATGACACAATAGCAACAATAATATGACACACCGTAATTAGCCAGGACAGTTACATAAAATCTAATTCATCAGAAGCACAGAGATGTCAATAACAGAATTAAGAATACATTTCCGAAAAGCGCTGAGAATGTCTTGTAGTAATTTTCTTGTGTCGGAAAAGCTAGGGAAATGCTCTTTATACAAGCAGAATATGGCTAATTTTGCAGAGTGTCAATAGAGATCGCATCCATACTGCAAACCTTTGGATCATGAGAAACCACTGAAAGATGTAGTGACATGCAAGTAGATGAAAGATTATTCCACTATTAGATATACTGGAATTCCACTTTACATAATCAAAATATCTGTCCTAATATTACAATTCAATATATGTTTTTTTGTATATGTAATGAAGGTATTATGAAAATAAACTACAAAATGTGTTACAAAGTTCTTGATATTATCACTACGTTAGTAAAAATACGTATTACGCAGTTATAAGTAAATAAAATAAGCATAATAATTCTGAGAACAGTTTTTCAAGAGCTCAATGGAAAATACATCGTAACAGGCCAATATTCCCCTGATGGAAAATGCTTTTCGGGGTAGTGTTGATCTTCTACTTCAGATATGGTCAAATATAGGTCTAACAGTGTAACATATCCAAATATCAACTCAAAATAACTCTAAGATCATAAATTGGCCATTAAAAGATTAAGATACAGTTTCTTCTTAGCCAGCCAATGTTCGAAACCAGTTTCTCTTTTTAATTACATCTAAAGTTGTTCTTTTTCTCTTTAGTATTTCTAACATTTTCTCTTCAGTTTTCATTTTGTCCAGCTAATTTTCTCCATCCTTGTTTATACCTGCATTTCAAAAACAGCCAGTATTTTTCATCGCTTTTGTGTAGTTCGCATCTTTCTACTCTATATAATAAAATACTCCTTACATAACATTTTATGAATCTTTAACCGGTTACTCAAGGACTCTTTAAATACTTTTCTTCTTCCTAAATGATTAATTTATGAATTTTAACTCTATTCAAGAACCCTTAAAATACTTTTCTTCTCCCTAAATGATTATTTTATGAATCTTTAACTCTATTCAAGAACCCTTAAAATACTTTTCTTCTCCCTAAATGATTATTTTATGAATCTTTAACTCTATTCAAGAACCCTTAAAATATTTTTCTTCTTCCTAAATGATTATTTTATGAATCTTTAACTCTACTCAAGAACCCTTAAAATATTTTTCTTCTTCCTAAATGATTATTTTATGAATCTTTAACTCTATTCAAGAACCCTTAAAATACTTTTCTTCTCCCTAAATGATTATTTTATGAATCTTTAACTCTATTCAAGAACCGTTAAAATACTTTTCTTCTCCCTAAATGATTATTTTATGAATCTTTAACTCTATTCAAGGACCCTTAAAATATTTTTCTTCTTCCTAAATGATTATTTTATGAATCTTTAACTCTATTCAAGGACCCTTAAAATATTTTTCTTCTTCCTAAATGATTATTTTATGAATCTTTAACTCTATTCAAGGACCCTTAAAATACTTTTCTTCTTCCTAAATGATTATTTTATGAATCTTTAACTCTATTCAAGGACCCTTAAAAATTTTTCTTCTTCCTCAATGATTATTTTATGAATCTTTAACTCTATTCAAGAACCCTTAAAATACTTTTCTTCTTCCTAAATGATTATTTTATGAATCTTTAACTCTATTCAAGGACCCTTAAAATACTTTTCTTCTTCCTAAATGATTATTTTATGAATCTTTAACTCTATTCAAGGACCCTTAAAATATTTTTCTTCTTCCTAAATGATTATTTTATGAATCTTTAACTCTATTCAAGAACCCTTAAAATACTTTTCTTCTTCCTAAATGATTATTTTATGAAACTTTAACTCTATTCAAGGACCCTTAAAATACTTTTCTTCTTCCTAAATGATTATTTTATGAATCTTTAACTCTATTCAAGAACCCTTAAAATATTTTTCTTCTTCCTCAATGATTATTTTATGAATCTTTAACTCTATTCAAGAACCCTTAAAATACTTTTCTTCTTCCTAAATGATTATTTTATGAATCTTTAACTCTATTCAAGGACCCTTAAAATACTTTTCTTCTTCCTAAATGATTATTTTATGAATCTTTAACTCTATTCAAGGACCCTTAAAATATTTTTCTTCTTCCTAAATGATTATTTTATGAATCTTTAACTCTATTCAAGAACCCTTAAAATACTTTTCTTCTTCCTAAATGATTATTTTATGAATCTTTAACTCTATTCAAGAACCCTTAAAATACTTTTCTTCTCCCTAAATGATTATTTTATGAATCTTTAACTCTATTCAAGAACCGTTAAAATACTTTTCTTCTCCCTAAATGATTATTTTATGAATCTTTAACTCTATTCAAGAACCCTTAAAATATTTTTCTTCTTCCTCAATGATTATTTTATGAATCTTTAACTCTATTCAAGGACCCTTAAAATATTTTTCTTCTTCCTAAATGATTATTTTATGAATCTTTAACTCTATTCAAGGACCCTTAAAATACTTTTCTTTTTCCTAAATGATTATTTTATGAATCTTTAACTCTATTCAAGGACCCTTAAAATATTTTTCTTCTTCCTCAATGATTATTTTGTGAATCTTTAACTCTATTCAAGGACCCTTAAAATATTTTTCTTCTCCCTAAATGATTATTTTATGAATCTTTAAAACTCTATTCAAGAACCCTTAAAATACTTTTCTTCTTCCTAAATGATTATTTTATGAATCTTTAACTCTATTCAAGGACCCTTAAAATATTTTTCTTCTTCCTGAATGATTATTTTATGAATCTTTAACTCTATTCAAGGACCCTTAAAATACTTTTCTTCTTCCCAAGTAATTCCTTGGTCCTTCCTATCCCTGCTGGTATTTCACGTTAGCACTTCATGTCCTTACTTGGTGCCGAAAACTAATTGGCTGAATTAATCGCTACTTGCTCCTGTACACTGATTATTCATTCTATCAGTGGACTCGGGCCCAATACGTTGAGTTTCTACGTGCGAAATTCAATAAACATGAAAAATGGCAGTGTTCTATGATGGGTGGCAGTGGGTAATAAGGCGATAAGATACTCACCGTAGTAAATCCTGGACTAAAACTACGTGGAAATGGTTCTCCATCGTTTCAAGCATTTCAGTGGTACTCACTCTACTTTATCCCATCCTTGTCTATATTGTTGTCATCGACCGCTTCGTTTCAATCACCATTGCTTTTGTCGCTAACATATGTTTTTATTCCATATATCTTACATATTTTCTGCAAGTTTCCTAGCATATTATTAATTTTATTTTCTGATTCTGCACATAAGTATCATATCATCTGCTAATTGTATTGTTTTCTCTTTAAAATAAACTCTTCGACAGAGACAAGATACGAAATGCTAGCTTATTATGTAGGCTATCTTTTTGAGAAGTTCCAAGGAATGATTCTTGTCCTAATATCACTTTGGGTCTGAAGGAGTGATTCTTGATTTTTTCAGGTATAAAAAAAGTATTTTTTATTAGATATAAGAATTATTGTCCAAAGGTATGGGAAAGTAATTTCGGTAATAGTAGTAGTAGATATGTACAATACGCGGCAAAAAACCTGCAACATGAGCATATAAGTTTATTGTGAAATGACGAAGTCTTTTGCTCCAAAATAAGTGTGCACGGGAGGAGGCCGAAGTTTATCCTGGCGTGATTCGTTCCACTTAGACGTTATGTTCATTCCCTGTGCTGTTAGGCGTAGTTTCACAATGAACTTACATCCTCATGTTGCAGGTTTTCTGCCGCGGATTGTACAACGACAAGGAATAAATTCAAGCAACGAATTTCAGTATCGATATGCATGTCGTTTCCATTCATTGTATACCTTCAACAACGTGTAGCATACCGACACATTTAGATCATTTATTATAATACAGTAAAGCCTGAATATTTCTTTTTTTTACCATTGCTTTGTTACAACACCCAATTTTATATTATGATTATTTTTTTAAGAGCCAATACGATCAACATAAACAGGTTTTAATGTATTATTGAACTCTTTTGGGATTATAATCTATAAAAGAAAGCAACAACATTTAAATTCGATAAAATCATGATGTATTTTACAGAAAAAAAACACAATTTATCAATTTACAGTTACAACCACTCACATCATGGGAGTTTTTTTCTTAATTTGTCTGTCATACTTATTCTTTATATATATATTATTTATATATATCATAAAACAGCTGTGACTCTACTATGGTGTGCCAATAATTCTCTCCATTTCTCTTAGACTTTGATTTTCTCAATTAACGTCTCTTTTAGTACAATAATAATAGTAATAAAATGAACTACAAACACCTACAATGTTCATAAAAGCAATTGTTCAAAGAAACAACAAATACGGGAAGGGAGACAGGAAAGGATTTGATTTTCTTCACTGACTTCTTTTTTTAAATATGAATCTTATGCTTATTTTATTTATATATATGTATATACAGCAAATAAATATCACGATTAACACTGAACATGTATGTAGATATTTTTGTGTTCTTTTCTTTTTCAGATACATATATATAGAGAGTTCTGGAAAGTTGTTTTTTCTTGGTAATATTTTTTTTTGGCTGTTTTTTTATAAAAAGCAAAATACTGTATAGTTTTAGATGCTATAATAATCAGGTTTGATCTAAAATAATTATAATATCACATAGTGTTGAATAACGCTGGTAGTTTTTTTCTTCTTTCCAAAAAAATTGTAGATAATGATCATTTAACTAGTTAAAACGTAAGTTTTTTTAATTGCTACTATGGAATAAGTTTTTTTAATTCAACAAGTAATTTTATTTTTAAAAAAATATCAATTTTGCCCTCCTACGTATTATTAATTTATTTTAAACTTAATTTTTGAGTTATAGTATGATATGACCAAAAGAAATATATAAATGTTAATATGTAGAAAAAAATCGGATAATAGTTATTTAGTGTCTTTTAAATTTACCATGATTTAAATTTAAATTGAGGATAACATAAATAAAAATCCGAATTCTTGGTACAAGTTTCTAATATTTTTAACAATGTTTATATTACTAAACAATGTTGTGCAAAACAAAACATAAAAGACACATTCACAATAACACATCTAGTGTAACATCAATGTAATTGCATAGTCCTATACGTATGATTTTTATTCAATTCCACAAGAGAAACGATTTCTAGCAATTAATGCTATAAATTATGTCTGATTCACATTTATTTATTATTTTGTTTTTCATTCATTGAAGGGAAAATATAAATTTATAAACGTAAAATCTTGTTGAATTTATTTTGTATTAAATTATTATGCCAAATATTATAAATATGTGTTTTGAAAATTTACTGTATTTATATATACGTATATACATAATAGTTAACTGAATTTTCTTAAAATATTACCGAATAGATAAATCATTATTAAAACAAAAATGTAATATATTTTAGAAATTTAGCATTAAAAATTAATTTGCACTTTTTGATAAACATTAAACTGTTTGCAATACAGCCTTACTAATGTTACAAAAATGTTTATCTCATATTATATTATAATATTACCACCAGCGTCAGTATATCTAATCATGATGATTCTGTATTTTTTAAAATATAATTTCATCATTTAATGGTTTAATTATCTATTTGTTTTGATGAAATAACAGTTTTCTCCCTATATTTTGTTCATATGTTTGCCATAATTCTTCAGGAGGAAAATAAGTGATAGTGCGTGTACAAGATTTAATTACAGACCAGTAAGAAGATAAAATGAAAATGATCCAAGTTAATAACAGCAATTTTACAATTTTTTTCCAGTAGGAACAATCCTCGCAGAATTTGAATTCTAGTTTATCGTATCCAAATAAATGTACATCTTTTACAGTACTTATTTTACTACTGAACATAACATAATGATTTTTCTTCACCTTTGGTTTTATTTAGTTAATTATTATCAAGAAAACTAAGGAACAATATCCACATTAAAGAGAACTTAATATGTTTTTAAATTCTTTATTTCCGTTTTTTTACTCTTACCCGAACAAATAGGACTTTGTGACATTTTTTTTAAAAAACTTTGTTCATTTAAACTTGTACAAACGGACATTATTACATCACTCGACAACTTTCAGAACTTCGGTTTTCTTCATTCAATGTATCTTCGACAATCAAAAACCAAGTTTTAAAAATTAAAAAATTGATGCCTTCTTATCTTAATTTTTCCAAAGTTGGTTTTCCACTTTTTTTTGTTTTTAAATACAGTTGTATATGTATCTCTATTTCCTTCTTGTAACACAAACACACACACATAAACAGAACAACTTCCATACACGGAACACTCAAAAAAAATCACACATTCCTGAGGCGGATTTGAAAAAAAAAATATAATTACACCACATATTTTTTAAGGGGTTAAAAGTTGATTCAAGTTCATCGTTTGAAGATTTTTTTTTTCATTTTGCAAAATTGTCATTTTAGCTACATTTCTTATTGATTCTTTTTTGGTCTTGTGCAACCCTCCCCTTCATAATACTTTCTTTCAGATTAAAAACAAAAAAAATTCAAAATAGTCAAAAAATGTATGAGTTCACACGAACGAATAATAATAATAATAAAAGGTCTAGAGATCTCTTTGTCCCAGTGGACAATCAAATTGGTTGTTTTTACTTTTCTTCCTTAATTCTTTTTTGTTTAAAAATAGTTGACTTTTGTGGCAACTTAAAAACACGAAACAAATATCTAAGCAACACACTAACGGATGAATATCACCACAATTTTACAATAAATCCTTATTGTTTCTTTCAAAATTTTCTTTTCATCCATATAAATCTTCACTGTGTAACGTTGTTCTTTTTTTTCTTAACTAAAAGAAAATCAAATTTTGTTTCGAAGAAATTATTATTCGTCTATGTTCGTCCTTCCTCACTTGCACTGATTTTGGTACAATTATATATTTAATATTTTCATATATATTTATTTATTTATTCTTTTTCTCTTTTATACATATAAAAATAATTCAAGTCTTCTTACGTTAAAAGACCTTGATTCATAGGATTAGGGTCAGTCTGATACCACGAATACTGAGGCATATAACCCGAACTTACTTGTATCGCGTGATTCGGTACCGGCTTCATGTCCCAACTGCCTGCTGACACCACTGGGGGACTCCCCGACATCACCGAAGGTTGCGGAGACATTTCACTTACTGGCGTTGAGGACGGGGTGGGAGTTTGGTGGCCAAGACTATATGCGCTGTTTGGTGGAGGGCCTCCAGGGCTATGATTACCCCCGGGGGGATTTGGACTCACTGCTTGGGGAGTGTGAGGTTGTTGATTTGGCCCCTGTCCTAGTTGTACCGGATTGGATCCCGGTTGTCCTCCAGGCTGACCTCCCTGTGGTGCTTGGGTCACTTGTTGTTGTGCTGCCTTCATCATCTTCTTGTATTTACTTCTTCGGTTTTGGAACCAGATCTTCACCTGCAAGTACATAAAAAGATAATATTTTTTTTTAGATTTTTAATTGGTACTTGAAAATATAATAGATGAAAATATATATATGCTCTATCTCTTTCAGTCTATCACATTTGACAAGTAATACTTTTATCTTAATAATATTTTTTTCATCATATTTCGTCTAATCCAGCGGTGGGAATGTTGTTTGTATTAATGGCCACATTCAGAATGACCAACCCAAGAAGATCACTTATGATAGCTTTGAATAGACCTACTTTTGTACTTGTTTAACAGTTATTAGTTATACACAGTTCCATTAATATTACATGAGAATTACATAACACTACAAAATATTAAAAAGATAAAATAGAAAATTTATCACCCATTTACTTTTTCAAAATTCCATTTTTCTGTATATTTCATATTTCTTATATAATTTAGCATTTTTCTCAACAGATCCATAAGGCTGCACTTTATGACTATTAAAACCGAAAGTGAACTTTGTGGTGGACGAACACCGTGTGCGTGGGTTTTCTCGGGGTTCTCCCGTTTCCTCCCACTTTCTTCATTCCATCATTTCATTCATTACTCATCATCACCGTCTCCTTTAGCCTAACAG